>NC_063443.1:5532755-5702188 GCF_020379485.1 Brassica napus
TCGCTACGTAGCGACGAGCGGGACGATCGCTCGGTCGCTACGTAGCGACCGAGCTGGCTCGAGCTCGGTCGCTACGTAGCGACCGAGCGGGACGAGCTCGGTCGCTACGTAGCGACCGAGCTTGGCTCGAGCTCGGTCGCCTACGGCGACGAGCTGCGAGATCGGTCGCTACGTAGCGACGAGGGGACGATCGCTCGGTCGCTACGTAGCGACCGAGCTTTGGCTCGAGCTCGGTCGCTGTAGGGACCGAGCGGCGAGGGCGGGGGGAGGGGCGACCGGGCGGGCGGTCGGGGGGCTACTATACGCGACCGAGCTTTGGGCTCGAGTTCGTCGCTACGTAGCGACCGAGCGGGACGATCGCTCGGTCGCTACGTAGCGACCTGTTTCGAGCTTTCGTCGGACATCTTGAGTCTTTCTTCCGTAAAGCTTTTTCGTAAGAAAGAGTCTATTTCGAAAAGTACTCTTCGGAGGAATTCTTATTTTCTTCCTCGGATGTTTTGGATGTTAAATTTGTCGTAACCGTTTTTGACCCCAACATCCTTTCCACCGGTTTAGGAATATCAGAAGACCCTACTTCTATGGTTGACTGCTCTGGGAAGATAATACGTTCATAAACCCGAGAGAATTAAGGGAAAACTGATCTATTTTGGTTTCGGGGGTTGTTTTAAACTTTCTTTGTCTTTTGAGAAGTTGGTTTGAGTTTAGGGTCGAAAGGATTTGCTATGTTTTTAAACTACTATTTTGTTTTGAGTTTCGGGTGGTGTTTCTAACTACCAAACATTGATTATACTTAATTAGACAACAAGTTGTTCACACACTGCATTCATTACACATCAAATCAGTTTTTAAAAACTCGAACAAAAAGTAGACAGAGAGCATTCATCAGAGCATTAATCACAGCAACCAACTAACATAGATTAATGAAACCTAGTTCAGTTCCTACTCTAGAGAGCATCACATCACATTCAGAGCATTTCAAATAATACAACACGGAACCTAGCATTATGAAGATCTAGTTTAGGTCCTAGTCTACCTAGTTAAGTTGAGTTCTACTTCAGCAAGCAACCTACACGGGAACTTTTTTTTAAACTAAATACTACTTCTACTTCAGTTCAGTTTAGTTTGAGTGTTTACCTTTAGGATTTCATTCGAAGCAGACCTTTTCAAGATCATCCACCTGCACAGTGAGGTTATAAACGTCACTAGTGAGGTTATCAAGCAGCAAAGTGAGCCTTTTAACCTGTGCCTGCACATGGAAAAAAAAGAAACGTTGTTAGTAACTTAAAAAAAACCTAACTTTACAATTATTAACTTGCTATTCGATACTCTCAAAAAAACTTCACTAACCTCAACACTCTCAATCTGTTTATTGAGATTGGACACCCACTTGATCACCTGCTCAGCCTCCTCCACACGCTTACGCAGGCGTTCCATCTCCTCCTGGACACCTATCACCCAAGGCTGACGATAATGAAACCCATCAGCCTTGTTGATAACATAAACACATCAGACTCGTACAACTAAAATAAAATTTATACTAATTTGCCAAGTGAGAGTAATGCATGGAAGAAGCGGTTTGTATCTCTTACCTCGTAGTTTATGCAGGTGAAGAGAACGCTTCCAGGAAGAGTGTCGTACTCCTCCTTCACCCGAACCTCGTCAATGATTCTCCCACCACAGGGAAATCTTCTGGGAATCCTGTATTGTGAATCAGCCACGTTTCCCAACATGTTGAAGTACTCCTGTTGCCTCTTTCTATCTCTTCTCTCTTCTGCGGGATCCATCTGAACCAGAGAAGCAAACTGATTACAACATAATCACGAAAAATATGATGAAATCAACACTAAATCGAACCCACATGATGTCTTAAAACCACTAATCGAAAACCCCCAAAATCGATTTTGAACCCTAACTCGAAAACCCCAATTCGATTTCAATCACTGAGAAACCAACCATAAATCGATAAATCGATAAATCGAACCACATGACGTTTTAAAACCACTAATCGAAAACCCCCAAAATCGATTTTGAACCCTAACTCAAAAACTCCAATTCGATTTCCAATCACCCGAGAGAAACCGATTTTGAACCCCAAAATCGATTTTTAACTCTAATAAATCAATATTTCGAATTCCCGAGATCGATTTCGACCCAAAAAAGCTTCTATCTAACCGTGATGAATCCACTCGATACTCACCTGAGCTCGTGGATGAGACACTCCGTCGTCGATTCGAGGAGAAAATTTGAGAAAGGTCGGCGTCGCAAGAGAATCGCCTCTCGGACTGAAACCCTAGTTTTTTTCAGAAATGAGAGAAAATGATTTCTCTCCGCTTCCTCCTCATGAACTCAATAACGCGTCTCCAATGGATGGCTGACACCTGGCGTGAACCCGTATCATACGGGGTCACTCGTAAGATGCGGGTCGGAATTAAACCCATTTCTCTTTTTTTTTTTGCTTTCGGCCTATGAACCCGAGCCCATGAACCCTTTTACAACTCTCAATGTGGCTGCTCTTAGAATTGGTAAGAAGCCCTTACGTGGCGGTTTTCTATTGGACCCGCTTAATGTCTCTCTCTCTCTCCTTCTCCGGCGTTTGTGCGAAAGAAATCAGTTTCTCTTCCCCCTCCATTCTCGATCACTCCGTCTCTTCTCTCAATCTCATATGATCCTTTTGGGTTAGGCAAAATCTCCTTATGAGGCTATGATGAAGATCAGAAGGGAAGAAGGCTTCAAGAAAAAGCAAAGATTCAGGGAAGGATTAAACTCAGACAATTGCTTGCCGTCGACCTCAGCGACTATTGGTACAGAGCTTGCTCTGCTGATGAGTTCTTCCACTTCACCAAACTCAATCCTAAAGCCGTAATTTTATGTTAAGCATCTGATTTAAGTTGGTGAGATTTTTATTTTGATGTTGTTGTTTCCATTGCAGTATCTATGGTTAATGAGGTCAGGTTCCGTTGATGGGTTCCTCAAGAACACTGGATTTAATAACAAAGCTGCAATGGAATCAAAAGCTTTACAACAATAGAGGATAAGAGCTTGAACATATTCAGGAAGGGATGGTCAGGTTCAGAGGACATGTACAGAGAAAAGGTAACGACTTTCTCTGTTTTAATCTGTTTCAGTTTCAAGAAATTTGGATTTTTTTTAATACGACTTGTCATCAGGGCTTGTCAATGTGGATGTTACTGAGACTATCATTCCAAATTCTAGGCATAGTTTACGGAGATTTAGGGACTTCTCCATTGTATGTTGTGACAACCTGTAGCGCACCGACCCTAACCCCTCACCGTGGGAGGAACTGACTCCACATCTACCGGTAGGTTATTGATGCGCTTGGCGTTACTCGAACCCAAGACCTCACCTTTTAACAACTCTCCACAAGACAAGTTGTCACCAATTGATCTGCAGTTCAATTGGTGACAACTTGTCTTGTGGGAATACTGTTAAAGGATGAGGTCCTGGGTTCGAGGTTCACCAACAACCTAATTATGGAGTTAGAGATAACTCACAATGGAGGGGTTAGGGTCGGTGCGCTGCAGCGCTGTAAGCCTGGGGCCCACGGGGCAAGTAGTTCCCACGGGACGGGTTGTCACAAATTGTAACACCCGTATTTTCCAAAATAACTTAAAAAATATTAAGTCTGAAATCTCCATTTATTACTTCTCAAAAGTCAACTCCAAAGTCGTAAATCCAATAAATAACCATAAATCCAGATAACATAATAAATTCCGAAAATATTGAGAAAACCATAAAATCTGCAAGTCTGAAAAACAAAGAAATAAAACTCCCAAAGCACCAATCCGATAGCAATCACTCCTGCTCGCCAGTCTCACCTGAAAGGGGAAAGGAATAGGAGGGGTGAGTAACATGGGAGTTACTCCGTGAGGTATGGGATGCTAAACACGCAAACCACTGACTTGAGTAATAGAACTCTCACTATCGAAGTTTAGCTCTAACATGAACAAACAAGACGCCTAAAGCATCACACAACACAAGCAATGCGATGATAGCATATAGCTAGTCCATACACTCCACATCTCCTCATACGGATATATATATATATATATATATATATATACATACGCTGCGTCGCTAGTACAGTCTGTCTCTGTACCCCGCCCTCCAAAGCTGCGTCGAATGCAAACGTCTCTGCACCCACGCCCCACACAATATGCGTCGCTAGCCCAGACGTCTCTGAGCCCCCGCCCACCAAAGCTGCGTCGCTAGTCCAGACATCTCTGGACCCCCGTCCATTCACATAGTCCCTACTCATAACTATGTATACATACATATATATAGCATCTCTTAACATCACACAATCAAATCAACGGTTGAATCCTCTAGACCCCAATTCCAGTTTACAATGAATGAAGTAACTAACAATCAAGACTCAATTCAAACAGACTGACCATGATTCGAAATCTAGACTAACATAGAGAGAATTCTACACTGGTACGGGATTTACGGAATAGACCCTCACCTTTGCCAAAGGTTCTGAAGAAACGTGAGGAAACGCCGAATGGACCTTGACAGCTCTAACAAAGCAACTCCGGAACTCTTTGAAATTAGATCAATATGGTATTCTGGCAGAACTGAACCATAGAGCAAACAGATGAATAACTGAAGAACTGACTGTTACCTTTTCGATCCCTCCGGTCCTAATGTAGTCCTCTATGTCCTCTATCTATAGACACCATGTTTACTCCGATCGGACACCATTTGCTTAACCAAAGTAGTTTCATGTCCAGGCTGGTCGTAAACGAAAACTGCACCAACACCTCTCACGAAAACAAGCATAACTCTCAGAAAATAACTCGGAATAACGATCCGCTTGCAGGAGATGATAGATAAGAGAATTAATACTTACTGACAAATTTCCAGACTGAAAGATTTTGTTTCTGTAGACCGTTTCTCACTTACACCGACACTGGTCGGAACTGTCTCTGCAACTCAACAGCTTTATTCTTCGCCAAGAAGAAACGTCAATAACTTTCTACCCGTACGTCGATTTGACGATCGGATAGATGATCTGAAAACCTGGAATCGAGATCTTTCCAATGATATCTCGCCCGTTCCCTGGTTCCTTCTGTATCAACGGTAAAACGCTGATGAAGTTGACTGTTCGCGGATCCGATCTGTAGATATCAGTCCCAAAGAAACAACCATAACTCTTAGATAAAAATTCCAAATGACGATCTGCTTTCTGATACATAATGATCTATGAGTGTAAAACATAACCTCAAAATGTAGCTTCAAAATACTGATATTTGATCGATCGTTCTTCTGTTCTCCCAAAACGTGTCTGCTGAGCTCTAATCTCTCTTTTCGGATGGTGGGATGGCTTCTCTTTCATGGTGGCTATTTATGGCTGTTTCGGTGACGTTCCGGCAGGACTTTTCCATCCCCAAAAGTCTCTGTCAGAGGCCACCACAAAGTTCCATCTTAAATAAGAAAATTTTAGGGTCTTTCTGCAATGTAATTGGGTCTTACTGGGCTAAAGTTTTCCGGGCCGAGATTTGGGTCGTTACAATTATTCCCCAATTACGAAGAATTCGTCCTCGAATTCAAATCCTGAATCGGCTATCCAATACCATCCTAAAAAAAATAATCTTCGGATAGTCAATCCTCATCTGAATTTGATCTCACTTAGATCACGCCATGGAAGTTTGATACACTGCTGATAAAATAACTCCAATCAACTGCTCCAATTCGCTCCACTAGAGGATACAGTCCAATGTACCTCGGTTTTAGTTGCTTCAGCTTATGAGCCTTAAGTCCTCTCTGAAATGTCATTATTATCAGGTAGACTAGATTGCCCATATGTAACTCCAAATCCTTACGACGCTTAGCTGCATAAATCATCTGCTGTCATGGGTGTCCCAAAGCCAGTCCTTGAACATGTCCATTTGCTATACCATCTCTTGAACTATTAATAGTTCTAACTCATGTCACTCCCTCACTTTGGTCCAACAAAGTGGTATACGACAAGGTCTACCATCAATAGCTCATACGGTGTCATCTCAATGCTCGAACGATAGTTGTCGATGTAGGCAAACTCTGCTAGATGTAATTCTTTCCGATCTTCCATCCCACTGTAAGATACAATCCCTTAGCATGTCCTCTAAGTCTGAATAGTCTTCTTTGACTAACCATCTGTATGCTGATAATATGTTGTATTCATGTGGATCTTTGTCCCAAGTTCCTTCTGAATGACTCCAAAAATGTAGACGTGAACTTAGAATCCCAATCCGATACTATGTTGACATCCATGAAACCTCCCAAACTCAATAATGTAGGTCTTCTCCAACTGATTAGCTATGGATGTCTTCTTAATTACTTAGGAAATGGGCTGACTGGGTAAGTCTATCCATGACTACCCATGTGGCATCCTTTCCACATATGGTGATTTAAAATCCAATACCAATGTCCATAATCACCATGCCTCATTTCCACTCCGGCAACAGCAAGCTCAAAAATAACATGATAGATAATTGATCTTCTGACATAGCCATCTGACATGTCTGACACTGTGATGCAATGAAGCTACAACTCTCTTCACACTAGACCAATTATAGTTGATACTTCATATCTTTGTATCCCTTGGTGTACCCGATGGGTAGCAATATCATTCTTGGGATGGACTAGTTATCACGACATCAAGTATTGTTGGATTGCCTGAGGGAAAGAGTTCATATTTCTGGAGTAGAGCAGATTTTATTTGCATATACATGCAGAGGAGTTATTGGATATGGGGAGTAGATGGATTTTGGTGATCATTTGGATGGTCAACATGAGTTGCAGGATCTTCTAGTTATCTCAGAGTATGGAGATGTAATTGAGGCCTTTGGAAGGGCCGTCACCAGATAGAGGAGATGTTCTTACGATCGAGTTAGAGTCAGGAACAGCACCGGTTTCACGAGTTCTATACCGATTAGCGCCAGTAGAGATGGTTGAGCTGAAAAAACATATGGAAGATTCATCAGACAAGGGATTTATCAGGTCGAGTAATTCGCCGTGGGGAGCACCAGTGTTGTTTGTAAAAAAAGATGATGGTAGTTTCAGGCTTTGTATCGATTACATAGACTTGAACATGGTAACCATCATTGATGACTTGTTGAATTAGCTGCATGGGAGGTTCATGGTTCTCGGAGGTTGTCTTGGCATCAGGATATCATCAGATTGCTATAGTTGAGGAGTATGTACGGAATGTGTGTTTTCGTATACGTTATGGATATTATGAGTTTTGGTGATATCATTTTGGATCGACGAATGCACCGATAGCATTTGAGAAGCTTATGAATGATGTCTTTCGCGAACACTTGGACAAGTGCGCAATTGTACTCATCGACGAACCCATTGATTTATTTTTGGAGTAGAGGGAGCATGATGAGCATTTGTGGATTGTGTATTGATGCATAAGAATCAGGTCATTCCATATACATTGCATCAGTTGAGACCTCACGAGACCTACTACCCTATTAATGATTCGTAGTAGCTGCAGTGGTTTTTGCGTTATAGTTTTGGAGATTGTAATTGTACAGGAAGGAAGTTCAGATTCTCTAGGATCATTGGATTCTGAAATCTATCTTCATTCATTAAAACTTATACTTGGACAGTGCAGTTGAATTGAGTTGTTAGCAGGCTACAGTTTGGATATTGCATACCATCTGGTAAAGACAACCAGGTGACAAATGCCTTGGGTAGGCACATGAGCGACGTATCATGAGTTTACTGGGACATTTTCTGGTCTCAGATTTTGTGCCATTACTATTGATGGAGAGACAGATGGCCTTGGGACTTTGGAGCAGGCAGTTTTGCTATGGAGGATACGGCAAGCGCATGTTAGCGTTATGGCTTTGTAAGATGATCGAGATTGGGAGTATTGGATAGCATAAGTGTTGAACGGGATAGTTTTGAGCGGGATGTACATGTACCGAAACCGATTTGTGTGTTGGACGATAAGCTGTTAAGAAAAGGGATCTTACAGAAAATACATCACTCGTGTAACTCTAGTTGTCGCACCCCAATCCAAAAGCGATCCCCATGAGTTTACAAAATAACCATGCCTCCAAGGTAGTAAATATACTCATACACACGAATAACACATGCCAACTCATGGCTCACATCTCATACCACATAATCTCCAATAACAAAAACTCGTGGAGCGATGACTTGAAGTTAGGGTGGTGGCAACAATGTCACATATCCACATGCAGACAATCTCTGAACACGGCTGACGAAACTGATACACACCTGAGCAATCTGTCGAGCTGTGGCATCATCCATCTTCCGAACATCTGGTTGAAACCCTGTTAGCTAGAGAAAGGATGACGATGATAAACTCATCATCAATAAAAAAACACTTGGGTTAGAAGTTTCTGAACGGAAAGGTGCTGTATTTTTCTTTTTCTTAAAATTCCCAAATCCCCAGATTCAAAAATCTTTAAAACCGATTAAGCCGAATTAAAACCGAGCAAAACAGAGTCGAAACCACGTCCCAACAAATCGCCATCCCGGGTCAGAGCCGGGACGGAACCCCGCTCTGATACCAAATTGTAACACCCGTATTTTCCAAAATAACTTAAATAAATATAAAGTCTGAAATCTTCATTTATTACTTCTCAAAAGTCAACTCCAAAGTCGTAAATCTATTAAATAACCATAAATCCAGATAACATAATAAATCCCGAAAATATTGATAAACCATAAAATCCGCAAGTCTGAAAAAGAAAGAAATAAAATTTCCAAAGCACCAATCCGATAGCAATCAATCCTGCTCGTCAGTCTCACCTAAAAAGGGAAAGGAATAGGAGGGGTGAGTGTAACGGCCCGGCTCATGGCCCAAAATTTTCCATAAGAAAATGGGCTTCTCTACGGCCCATTTGGCAAAGACCTAGGGTATCCCTTCCCCCTTCCTATAAAAAGAGAGGCAACCCTCCTTTTTGTCGGAGTGAGAAACTGAATCAAAGCTCTGCAGAGAATCCCCGGAGACCGAAAACCCTAGCCGTCGAGCTCTCTCTCTTTCTCTCTTGCGCCGTCTCTCTCTCTTCTCTCTCTCTCTCCTCCGTGCCGCTGCACTCTCTCTCTCTCCTTGCCGGCACCGTGTGGTGGTGGTGGTGACCGGATCTCAACCTTCTCTTATCCTTATTTCTAGATCCAGATCTAGGCTAAGGTGGAGTGTCTTGAACCCATCTTGTTCTCACGTACTGTATACTCCTCTATGTTGGAGTTAGGTTTGATTAGACCCTGTTTGAGAGCTAGGATGATAGAACATGGTTATTACTAGGTTGATAGATGAATGGATCATGATGCATAAGAATCCTCATACTGTTAAATGGGACTTAATGAACTGTCTTGTGTTGTTGTGGTGATGATTGATTGGTAATTGATACTTGTATGTTTGGATGTGTAGTCCCATGATTGGTTTGTGATTAAAGCTAGGATGCTAGAAAGAAGTGAATGTTAAGTTGATAGTTGAGAATTGATGGTTAAGGTTATTGAGTGAAACCTG
Source organism: Brassica napus (assembly GCF_020379485.1). Lineage (NCBI taxonomy): Eukaryota > Viridiplantae > Streptophyta > Magnoliopsida > Brassicales > Brassicaceae > Brassica > Brassica napus. Next base: position 5,542,270 of record NC_063443.1, read on the forward strand.
AGTGTGATGTGTATTGTGTGTGATCCGTGGAATGTAACTACTGTGGCAAGATAGGACATAGATCCGTGGAGTGTCGCAGGAAGGCTATGGGGAAAATCAAGCCAACTTGACTTAAGCTGATCTGTGTGCTGTGGTCACAGAAGCTAACATAGTTGAAGGAAACCCAAAAATATGGTGGTACGACACATGTGCCACTACACACATCTGTATTGACAGAGAGATGTTCAATACCTATCAGAAATGTAAGTTTGATGATCAAGTGAAGATGGAAAACGTCTCCCAGTCCAAGATCAAAGGTATTGGAAAAGTTGTGCTGAAGATGACTTCAGGCATGGAGGTCACTCTCACCAATGTATGATACCACTCAAATTACTCTAAGGAGTGATTTATACTCTCAAATAAGAGGTCGAGTTGTAGTACTTAGGGACTGAATTCACAGGGAGCTAGGAAACCTAAAAAATCTAATATGATTTGTTAAGCTAGATGGTTGCAGAGATTTAAATGTAAATTACAGTTTTATATTGAACAAGTGTTTGTACAATAGATTGATTGAGGGTTTGGTGCTTAAAAAGAAAATAGTCAGACTTAGGGTTTTTATTCAAAAACTTGGGGTTATAATCCTACAAATGCCTAATGAGTTGCATGCATGATAATGTAAAGCTCAACTACTTAGTTAACAAGTCCATCAGCATTCACAATGTTTGGACTTGTCTATTAACTAGATCTAATGATCTCAACTATCGTATGTCGATCAATAGAAAGTGTCTTCGCTCCGTCGTTCGATTATTCAATAATGATATCGATCGACGCGCTTCTAGTTAAGCTTTATGCGCGGGTTGAATGAATGCTTACTAAGCTCACTAGATCAGCTCTCGCATTACTCATATCAAGAAACTTAGCTCAATTAGAATGTTTTCAGGATGAGAATGTAGCTCTCGCTTTTATCTATCAATGCTAGGGCAAGTTCTAGGTAGCTAATATAGAGACAAACATTAATGAACAATCCTAATGATAATTACTACAACTGAGCAATCTATAGTTGGGGTTAATCCCTCATAACTTATTTAAACCCTAAAATCTAACAATGGAACTACTCAGACATGGCTAAGCAATTCATAACATCAATTAGGTAAGAAACTTCATTAGAATAGTAAATAGATATTAATGGAGTTCCAATAACAAATTATTACTTTGGATCTTCTCTCCAATCTACCAAAATCCTAGAAAACCTTGCTGTAAAAATAATAAAACAAGAAAATCACACTTTGCCTCTAACATGGTGGCAAAGCTTATGCAGTTAGGTTAAAACTCGTCAGGGGTAATCTTGTAAATTGGTGAGGACTTGGGCTTCAAGTTGGCTGTGACCAAATGGGTTTTCTGCGCGCTTCGCTGTCGATCGATGTCAAGATATGAACATCGATCGATTAATCCTCTCCAATATCGACTGATGGTCGAGCTCGATGGTCATCTCGGGTGATTGCTCCAAATATCTCCAAAATGCTCCAAAATCATCACTTGTCTTGAAATCACTTCTGATCTTATAAATATAATAAATAGACTAATATAATAACTATTAGTAAAAACATCTATAAACCATAGTCTATCAACTCTCCCAGACTTACCATTTTTTTTGTCCTCAAGCAAAACAAATAGGCAGTTTCTCTGAAAGAGGTTTTAAAACAGCAGAGACTCACATGATTTAAAACTTAGAATCATAACCTCTACAATATTGCAATCCACATCTAAATAGTCCTAATCACAAAAGCACATTATACAACATCCTACCTTAGCAACCAAATTCATCTAGCCAACAACTTAGCAAAACTTGTCTGACATTCCCCTCTACCAACCACATTTCTTTGCATAAATAAAAGTATAGGCTTTACCTTGGGGGTATCGATCACATGATGCAAAGATTTTCAAACAAATATCTGGACCTGCATGTAAACATTAGTTCTTATCCTCTCTCTCTAGTAATTTTCTCTCTTAGTCAAAATCTGCTTATTTAGCAAGATCATTGACCAAGATTGAACATGCTTCCATGAATCAAGCCTTAATGGTGGTTGCCACCAAGTCCTGTTCATTTCTTTTTTACCTATATCCTAGGATTATTTGTGAAGCAAGCCTCAATGGTTGTAGCCACCAAGTCCTGTTCTAATCCTTTACCTATAGAATTCTTACTTAATAGTTGTAGCCACCAAATTCTGTTCGAATTCCTTCCTAATAAATCTCTAATAGATATATATATATATTATATATATATATATATATATATATATATATATATATATATATATATATATATATATTTATCTATCTATAATTTCGAAATAGAGAGAGAAAGGGTGATTAATCTATCTACACAATGCTTTACTTTCAAGACTTGTTTGAAGAATCCGATCCATGCATACCAAGCCCCAAGACAAGCAGTTGTGTCAAGTTTAGTGTTGGAGGTCAGCTTTGGTTTCCTCAAACAATCTCAGCAAGTGTGGATAGTTGACAGGTTGATCCACTTTAGTATCTTTAGTACTATCTGCAATCAGTAAGTCTAGAATGGTGCTAAAGAGTGGTTAGATAACAAGCAAAAATCTATAAGTTCATTATCCCCTACTTAAGTCAATAAAACTTTTTGAAAAACATTTCAATAAAATTCATAAATAAATTACTATCACTAAACCTTCCCCTAGACTTAAACTACACTTTTCCAAGTGTAAATTTAGTCGGAGTTATGGTGATAACTAAATCATAAGGACTCAATGTAACAAGTTAGAACGATATACCAGACCGGAATGGATGTCGACCGATGTAGGGATGTTGATATCGGTCGCAACAGGTTAGACAATGTCGATCGATGTCGACAACTTCTCGACGATCGATACTCACGGCAATCGTTTACTCAGAGCTCTTTTTTTTTTACTTTTTTTTTATTTTTATGACCTGCAATAATTAAAAACCAACATAAATAGTATATCAATAAAAACTAAATAAATATAACCTAGTCATGGGTTGCCTCCCGCTCAGCGCTTTATTATAGTCATTTAGCTTGACTTTGGAGGTGATTGGGCTAGTAGTGTTGAAAGCTAGAACTTGTTGGAAAACAAGTATCCATCTCTTCTTTGCGCTTGTCGAACCATGTACCAGTGAAATCTCTCATTGCTTCATCTCCTCTACGCCATTTTTCCTTCATTGTTGCTGTTGTGTTTTCCATCCTCTGTAATCTTTCTTCAAGACTCTCAAGGTTGAACTGATGTCTTCTAAGTGTGGCGTAAGTGTTAGCTGAGATCTCCTCTCCATGGTAATGTGTGTCGGACATGTCTGATGTTATCTTTGGTACTAGCCGGGCTCGGTTTGTAGCGTCGTCGACCGATGTTCGATGATGAATGTCGGTCGATTTGTTGTTTTGTGTGTCGATCGATGACGATGCTTCTGGTCGACGGGCAATGTAACTCTGAATCTCCACCAATACTCCTTGTATAGCTTCAATCTTGGAAGTCAAAGCACTAATGTCAAAATCCATTGGGAAATAGATGTCATCACATCTCCCATCAAGCCTTTCTTCTGTATTTTCCAGAGCTCTATAGATCCCTTCTACCAGCTGATCTATCTCTTCCCTGGTGTGAAAATTTTCTTGAGATTTCATCGTATCTGGGCGTGGTGGATGTGGGAACCGAAATTCGCACTGTCGATTTCCGTTTAAATTGGGAAACTAGGAAAACCCTAATTTCCTAGAGGTCCCGGATCTCTGCGAGAGCCAACGACAAGTGACCAAATATATGCAGAAATCATGAAAAGATAACAAACGAGTTTAGAGAAAACAGTAGATCTTATTTCGAGTCCGCCTAAGAACGTTGCGATCATTACAAGAGATCATAAAAGTTTTGGCCGAAAAGGCTGTCAGCGAGTTACTTAGTTCTAGCGGCCTAATAGCTCAAACCTAGTTGAGTCGCAGCTCGATAACAAAAGACGAAATAGATACATAAAAGGTTTTTGATTGATTTCGGACTGAACCTTGTTAAAGGCTGCCTACGTACCCCTTTCGAGGATCAAGCCGAACGTAGTTCAATTGATAGAGCTGGACAAGAGATCGAACTGCCTGGGCGAGTTCGTCTAGTAATTGAGTGCCAGTCATAGAAGCCAAACTTGTCGAGAATAAAGCCTAAAGTTTCTAAGTGCAGAGAATTCCAAGTCTAAAAAGTTCTCTCATGCCTCTCGCCTAGGACTCCTTATATACTCACTCCAAGGTCGGTTTACGCTTTTACTCTTCTGCCCTTAAGCCGTCATAGAATAAAATGGAGATATTCCATTTTTTCCGATCTTCGTAATTGTCTTCAAAATTCCGTATTTATCCGCGGAAACTTGACATTTATCTTCCCTTGCGAACCAACCGTAAACCGTCCTACGGTTTACGGGCTTTTGGTTAAGAAATCGTAAGATGGGCCTCGAGTCGTGTCTTAGGCCCCTTTGGGCCGTATTCAGACTCGAAACGTTTATTGCGACTTCTTTCGATAAAGAACGGACTTTCCGCAGTTTTAACCGCAAAGTTTGATCGATGATTTAGAATGGCGGAAAACATGAACTGAGTTCGCTACGGTCTTCGGGATATAGCATCGAAGGATAGACGAGAATGCATGGACTGGTGTCGTATCGACATTTCAGAAGAGCTCGGTCGCTACGTAGCGACCAAACGGGACGGACACTCGGTCGCTACATAGCGACCGAGCGGGATGGACGCTCGGTCGCTACGTAGCGACCGAGCTGTGTGCATGCTTGGTCACCGCGTATCGATCGAGCTTGGCTTGTCTGCGGTCCGATTGCCATACTCGAGCTTGTCCGCGGCCGATTTGGATACATGTCTGTTGCCTTCGGACAATCGTATTTAGTGGTTCGATTGAGATTTGAACAAGATTTTACCGCAAGGCTCTTCGTAAAGATATCTTTACGAGGATTACTTTTTGTAAAAATGTTCATGCTGATTTTTAAGGACTTTCAGACATTGATTTCGTTGTGACCGATTTTGACCCCAACAGTTAGCCCCCTAGCTCGTTAGAACCATGAGCTTCTAGCGTGAGGTTCTAGCGAGTGGCTTGGCAAGTTAGGTAAGTAAGGTGAGTTAGGTGGAATTAATGGTTGAAAAGGTCAGTGAAAAGTGGTCTTCTCGCTCTTCTAAAAGTAGAAAGCGATAAGATTGGGGCTGCGCCTTATGATGGCTGCCTACGTACCCTTGTTGAAGGGATCAAGCCTTTCGTACTTCGTCTTGGAGTTAAAGTTCTTATGACTAGTTTTCCAGCGAGACCTTTACGGTCTAGTTTTTATGTAGCGGTTATTAGGAGTGTTGCTGCCGATGGCATTTTGTATCGGTGTAGATGGAAGACTACGAGTTGTCATCTCGTAATCTAACTCTGTTTGAACTGCTATATCCGTAATCTGTTTCGAGAGTTTTCCGCAGTGTGTAAACTTGCGGGATTTCTGAAGACGTTCGAAATATTGGCAAAGAGACAAATTTTGAGATCTCGTATCAGGGTGTTTGATACTATGCCTAGAGATGTTAGAGACCAGTGCGCTGGGTTTAGGGCAACACCTAGGTTTACTCCTGGTTTTAGAGGGTGCGATGACTAATTCGACTTACGTATCCCGTTTCAGTTTCATCCTGATTCCATACCGATTTAGAGTCCGCGATAGGTTCTCGGCTTATACGACTTGTATGGTTGGAACCGAGCATCTCTCCAAGGATAATTTTTAAGCCTCCTGGCAGTGCTGACCAAAAATTTTGGGTTTCTTTTATAGCGCTATTATCCTTGTGTCGGATGTACGAGAGTCATCTCTACGAGATGGCTAAGTCTGTTTAGGACGTTGAGAGTTTGTTGTGATCAGCAACAAATTTAATGGTAAAAAATACCGTTTCGAGTCTTCGCGAAGGATATGTTTTAAGAAGATGTTAGTGCGTATGACTGTCTGGTCTTCCAAGAAAATGTTTTTATCGAGGAAGGAAATTTCCTCAAAGAACGAATCTTCAGGCGTCTGCGACGTCTCGCGATGCTGAAGATTTGTTATTCTTTCGTATGCTGCGTTTCGTGCTTGAAATGTTCGCGGGCTTGAAGATGTTTCGCGATGTTGCAAGGGTTTAGTCTTAGCCCTGCGTTTGAGAAACGTTCTTGTTTGACTACGGATGTTCGCAGCAAAAATTGTTGTTCCTGTTTGGATGCTAATAATTTGATTTTTGATCGAGGAATTAGGATTGAGGTGTAGCGTAAATTTATCCATGGGAAGAAGCGTTTTCCTTCATAATGTCTTTTGAAGTGTTGGCCTTCCGAGATCTATTTCGTGCATTTTTGAGGATGTTTCGTATAGCTCTAGAAGCTTTGTTACGAATTTTTGTCCTTACAAGCCGCGTATTATAGGTAAAACGTTGCGGGCTTAAAGTGAATTGTGGAGCGTATTGAACTTGGTCAATTTTCGAAAAGTTTAGATTTTCCGTTAACCGTTTGATTGTTAGGACTTAGTTTCGTTACAAAGAATTTATCATATGCTTTCCGACTGTGGGCTATACGATAATTTATCATAACATATAACCAGTTTTACGAAGGTTGTAAATCAGTGATATGTATATGTATGTCAAAGTAGCGTTGTTTCTGCGGATTTTACGAGAAACGTTTCTGCTGTGATTTTGATCTTAGGCGAAAGTTGCTTGGAGTTTCTCATGGAGTGTTACCGAAGTTTATTTCAATACGATCTAGTCGCAAAACGTTTTTCATAGGTTTTTTTTTTAGAGGATTCTCATGACACATTCGTTTCTTGAACGAATTGGTCAACCAGAGGTGGATCTAGCTAACCATCGGGAGGATAGTGCTCCTTTTAATGTGCACGATGCTACATCTATTCTCGAGCTTTTTTCGTCGCAAATGTTTTCGATGCTTTTCCGTGACTTACTTGGTACAACGGAAACTAAAAGAAATGCTTTGGTGATTGAAGATTTCTCGTCGAAATTTTTAAAACGAAACGGGCTTTCTGAAGCCGGAAAAGGCTTCAATACTTTGGCTAATCGTCGAGTTTCAGTTTGATATTGGTACAAGTTTTCTGTACGCATGATTGCGACAAGAAATGATGTATAGTTTTTGAGATTATGTTCATGATCGTCTGGATATGTTGATAGCGTTTAGACGAATATTAAGATTTCCGTTTGCCTATTCTTGACGATTTGCAGAAGTTTTTGAAGTTTGGGAGTATACGAGTATAGTATACGTACCTACTCCCCCCCCCTTTTTTTTACGAAAGAAAACGGTTGAACCGATACTTTGAAGGATTGTGTACGTTTCTTCTTCTGATGTTTGGAATGATCGATAATTCGTGACGATTTATAGACGACGCTTGGACTGTGATTTTGTTGTTTCCACGTTCACGACTTGAGATATGTCGGTTCCGAGAAAATTGCCAGAAACGAATCGGCTTTAAGACAACGTTCATGTCTCTAACTTTTTCTCTCTTTAGGAAGCGAGCTTGATATGCGTGGCGATCGTTTCTCAACTTTCGGAGAGTTTAGATCGGTTTGCAAGATCTGGATGAACAATTATGGAACAATATATCGAGACAGGAAAAATCGCTAAAAACTTAGTTCGCTAGACTATCCGCCTAGGTTTTACGTTCCCTAAAGTTCTATGGCACCTCAAAGTAATTTCCTACGAAAATTCCAAGTCTGATTTCAAAAATTTCAAGTCGGAAATACCTTAGTTCTCTCGAAGATGCAGTTTTGTCTCTTCTCAGTTTTGCTTGCTCATTTTCCTTTCCTCTTCTCGTGTATGTTTGTCATTTCCGATATTAGTGTTTATCCTTTGAAACTTGACATTTATCTTCCGAACTTGACTGTTATCTTCTCCTTTAGATAAGACGTCGATTTTTGTAAAAAGGTTCAACGTAATCGTATAGTTAAGGCGGCTAAGATGTTAAGTTAACCGTTGCCGTTTTATACGATTAATCTGAATCCATGCGATAAGACGTCGATTTTTTGCGGTTTTTTTTTTTTTTATCGTAAAGTTTCAATGGTAATTCCGATAGAAACAAGAGACGTTTCGATCGAGATTTGAAGGTGAATACAAAGCTGGAGGTAAGGGCGAGTAGGAGCAAGCGAAGGAGTTTAGACGAGTCTTATTTGTTTTTATCGTAAAATCTCGACGGAAACTCCGATTGAGACGAAACGAAAAGTGTTTCGATCGGGATTCAAAAGATAACACAAAGGAGGAGCTTTTTGAAGCATGAAAGGTCGCAATGTAGCGAGCTGGGGGTCTGACAGGTCGCTACGTAGCGAGTGGAAGCAAGCCAGGAAGAGTCCTACTTGTTTTCGTCGTAAAATCTCAACGGGAACTCCGATTGAAACGAAACAAAATGCGTTTCGATGAGGATTCAAAAGAGAACCCAAAGGAGGACCTTTCTGAGGCCTTACAGGTCGCTACGTAGCGACTGACGGTCTGACAGGTCGCTACATAGCGAGTGGAAGCAAGCCAAGAAGAGTCCTACTTGTTTTCGTCGTAAAATCTCAACGGAAACTCCGATTGAGACGAAACGAAAAGCGTTTCGATGAGGATTCAAAAGAGAACCCAAAGGAAGACCTTTCTGAGGCCTTACAGGTCGCTACGTAGCGACTGACGGTCTGACAGGTAGCGAGTGGAAGCAAGCCAAGAAGAGTCCTACTTGTTTTCGTCGTAAAATCTCAACGGAAACTCCGATTGAGACGAAACGAAAATCGTTTCGATGAGGATTCAAAAGAGAGCACAAAGGAGGAGCTTTTTTGAAGCCTAAAAGGTCGCAATGTAGCGAGGTGGGGGTCTGACAGGTCACTACGTAGCGAGGGGAAGCAAGCCAGGAAGAGTCCTACTTGTTTTCGTCGTAAAATCTCAACGGAAACTCCGATTGAGACGAAACGAAAAGCGTTTCGATGAGGATTCAAACGAGAACTCAAAGGAGGACCTTTCTGAGGCCTTACAGGTAGCTACGTAGCGATTGGAGAGTTGGCTTGAGCTCGGTCGCTACGTAGCGACCGAGCGGTGTGCGTGCTCGGTTGCTACGTAGCGACCGAGCAGCGTGTGCGTGCTCGTTCGCTACGTAGCGACCGAGCGGTGTGCGTGCTCGGTCGCTACGTAGCGACCGAGCAGTGTGCGTGCTCAGTCGCTACGTAGCGACCGAGTAGTGTGTGTGCTCGGTCGCTACGTAGCGACCGAGCTGTGTGCGTGCTCGGTCGCTACGTAGCGACGGAGCAGCGTGTGCATGCTCGGTCGCTACGTAGCGACCGAGCAGTGTGCGTGCTCGGTCGCTACGTAGCGACCGAGCCGTGTGCGTGCTCGGTCGCTACGTAGCGACCGAGCAGTGTGCGTGCTTGGTCGCTACGTAGCGCCGAGCTGTGTAATCGTTTTGTTGTGTTTCCTTTTTCCGCGATTAACCTAGGGGTTTTTCAGCGGTTTTTGGAAGAACAAGTTTTATCCTTCCGAAATGTTTTCGGAAAACGTGTTTTGGTAAAACCCTTATGCATCGAGATTTCTTTTGTTCGGTAATGAGCCAAACTTACGGGGTTTGATAAGATTTATCGTTTCCCTTTATGTTTAGAAAGAGAAATCGTGAGCTTATTTTAGTGCTCTTCCTGTGGCGGAAGGTCGCAACTAAGTTTTCAATTTTGTTGAACAATACGGCGTTTGCGTAAGCGTTAACCATAGGAGCAGTCAGTGCTGCGAGTTTGTCTTTCATATATCCAGACATCGTTTCGATCAAGCGTTTTGTGGCCATGAGTAATAGTAATCCGTAACCCCCCCTCCCTCTAGCGCCAAACTGTGGGAACCGAAATTCGCATTGTCGATTTCCGTTTAAATTGGGAAACTAGGAAAACCCTAATTTCCTAGAGGTCCCGGATCTCTGCGAGAGCCAACGACAAGTGACCAAATATATGCGGAAATCATGAAAAGATAACAAACGAGTTTAGAGAAAACAGTAGATCTTATTTCGAGTCCGCGTAAGAGCGTTGCGATCATTACAAGAGATCATAAAAGCTTTGGCCGCAAAGGCTGTCAGCGAGTTACTTAGTTCTAGCGGCCTAATAGCTCAAACCTAGTTGAGTCGCAGCTCGATAACAAAAGACGAAATAGATACATAAAAGGTTTTTGATTGATTTCGGACTGAACCTTGTTAAAGGCTGCCTACGTACCCCTTTCGAGGATCAAGCCGAACGTAGTTCAATTGATAGAGCTGGACAAGAGATCGAACTGCCTGGGCGAGTTCGTCTAGTAATTGAGTGCCAGTTATAGAAACCGAACTTGTCGAGGATAAAGCCTAAAGTTTCTAAGTGCAGAGAATTCCGAGTCTAAAAAGTTCTCTCATGCCTCTCGCCTAGGACTCCTTATATACTCGCTCCAAGGTCGGTTTACGCTTTTACTCTTCTGCCCTTAAGCCGTCATAGCATAAAATGGAGATATTCCATTTTTTTCGATCTTCGTAATTATCTTCAAAATTCCGTATTTATCCGTGGAAACTTGACATTTATCTTCCCTTGCGAACCAAGCGTAAACCGTCCTACGGTTTACGGGCTTTTGGTTAAGAAATTGTAAGATGGGCCTCGAGTCGTGTCTTAGGCCCCTTTGGGCCGTATTCCGACTCGAAACGTTTATTGCGACTTCTTTAGATAAAGAATGGAATTTCTGCAGTTTTTACCGCCAAGTTTAATCGATGATTTAGAATGGCGGAAAACATGAACTGAGTTCGCTACGGTCTTCGGGATATAGCATCGAAGGATAGACGAGAATGCATGGACTGGTGTCGTATCGACGTTTCGGAAGAGCTCGGTCGCTACGTAGCGACCAAGCGGGATGGACACTCAGTTGCTACGTAGCGACCGAGCGGAACGGACGCTCAGTCGCTAACTCTCGGTTGCTACGTAGCGACCGAGCGGGATGGATGCTCGGTTGCTACGTAGCGACCGAGCGGGACGGATGCTCGGTCGCTACGTAGTGACCGAGCTTTGGCTCGAGCTCGGTCGCTACGTAGCGATTGAGCTGTGTGCATGCGTGGTCACCGCGTATCGATCGAGCTTGGCTTGTCTGCGGTCCGATTGCCATACTCGAGCTTGTCCGCGGCCGTTTTGGATACATGTCTGTTGCCTTCGGACAATCGTATTTAGTGGTTCGACTGAGATTTGAACAAGATTTTACTGCAAGGCTCTTCGTAAAGATATCTTTACGAGGATTACTTTTCGTAAAAATGTTCATGCTGATTTTTACGGACTTTCAGACATTGATTTCGTCGTGACCGATTTTGACCCCAACAGTGGATTGTCGTCGACCGATGTTGGCATCTGGTTGTCGATCGATGTGTGTTGATGAACGTCGATCGATTGATGTTGATCTTTTTCGATCAATGACGATTGAGCAAGGTTTATATCATGCTGAATTCTGGCTATGTCTTGCTTCATCTCCTCAAGGCAAGTAGTTAGCCAACTGATACTGTCATTCAATGGGTAGTAGACACCATCAAGTTTCATCTGGAAAGCTTCTTTGTTCTTCTCTTATTCTCCACAGACTCCATAGAACATCTCATTGATCTTGTCCTTGGTGTAGATCTCTGGTACCAGCTTGGTCTGTGTGAATAAGTTAGCATGTTCAGGAAGACATATGTAGCTTGGCTCATCTCTCGTAGCTCTCTCCAGAACTCTTCTGATATCCATGTTGTGAAGACGAATGGTGTTTCCATCTAGATCTCTAGCGTATCCATGTTCATCTCTGTAGACGCCATACTCATCCTTCTCTTCCAGAAGAATTTCCTGGTACCGTGGGAATCGAAGGCTCTTCTGCAGAATTATGGCTGTGTGTCGACCGATGTTGGGACGTCAACGTCAATCGATGGTCGAGTGGGATTGCGAGACCTTAGTTTGAAGCTTTTCTCTATGCCACCAGCTGCGTCATAGAACTCCTATGTATCCTTCTTTTGGTATTCTGGAATGTTGTATTGATGAACGAATAAATTTTCTGCTCCATAGGCTGTCTGAATGATGTCTTCAATATCTTTTCGAGTTACATTTAGTATACGTCCATCTATGTCTCTTGTGTGGCCATCTGGGTCCTTGAAAATACCAAATTTGTCTGGAGTTAGATACTCGTTATTAAATTTATCTTTTTTTCGCTTAAATTGGTTTTTTGGTTTAGAGCGGATGTCGATCGATGTTGAAGGATTTATATCGATAGATGTTGAAGGCTTTATATAGATCGATGGTTGGTTTGCTCTGTCGATCGTATGCGTGTATCGTGTTCTTCCTCAACCTGTTTCTGATCGATGTTGATCTGCTTCATCGCGTCTTTGTATGTTTAAAAGTTCCTCATTTGTGAAACCTTCATGTACTTCATCTGCTCCTGGATCATATATTGTTGTTTCTACTGCATAGCTTTCGTGATGGTGATCATCTGCCCAACTACCAATTGAGTAGTATCCTTCTCGCACTCGGTTCTCTTCTGTGTCGATTGATGAGTAGTTGGCAATATCGGTCGATGCTTGTTTCCGGTTTCTCTGATGAGGTTGAGTATCGATCGATGGTGGGCCAGGTATGTCGATCAATGGTGTATTCCTCTTACAAGAGGAATGATATAGAAGTGTATCCTCCTCATAAAGGATGGCTTTATACTCAGTAGCTCGTTAATTCTCATAGTCTTCATCATACTCTTCTGTATGCATGTGTTGTCTGGTGTATGCGACAATAGTGGGGTTGTAGCAGTCGTTCTCCCAATCATCTGGACGACTATCGACCGATTTTTCATGTGGTGTGTTGGTTGATTTCTGATGGCTACTGTCGATCGATGTTGCTGTGTGAGTGTCGATCGACGCTGAATATTCTGTCTCATACTCGGCTCCACAGTGGCAAGCTGCAATGATTCCTGGATCATTGATTCTTCTGGAGGACATCTGTGGCTTCTTGACTGGAATGGGGTCATAGTGGGCATTAGGATCTATGAGTGTTAGACACAACTGATTGGTTTGCAAGTTGCACACTGCTCCCACTGTTGACAAGAAGGCTCTCACAAGTAGTAGAGAAGAGTTCCAGTTTAGCTTGATATCCATGACATAGAAATCAACTAGAACTCGGGCATTACACATCTGCACCTCCAGGTCTCTTACAATTCCTCCTGAATCCACAAAAGTGAACAATTCCTGCGAAGGCTCCACCTGCAAACCCAGATGGTCTGCTATAATCCTAGGTAGGATGTTGACTGCTGCTCCTGTGCCACACAAGGCATGTGGAAATTGAATACCCTTCATTGTGCATGGTATTGCAAATTGCCCATGATCACTCTTCTTCTTCAATGTAATCCTCATCCTCATCTTCTCTCTAGCTTCACATAACATAATCTTGATGTCTTCTTCTTTCTCTCTAGTTTCTCAGAACAAAATCCACAATCTGTGGGTCTAATAGGCCTCTTCGAATGGCTTATCTTGAGAAATCCTGAAGATTCTCTTTCAGAAATTTTCTTTATCCATTTCATCAGTCCCCCTCTTCAGATGTTTCACCACTTTTTCCTATATTCTCCTCAGGGTTCTTCCAATAGGAACCCTATCCTCTTCCATAGGATCTTCTCCATCATTTGAAGGTGTCTTGACGGTCTCTGGTGGGTTTTCTGAAGGTTTCGGTTTGAGCCTGAGTGCATTAAGACGTGCTACATCTATCTTTAGCATCTGCACTCGGTAGGTAATAGGTGCTCGTCGATCGATAGGCGCTGGAGGTTGTCGATCGATGGCGGCCTCTGTTTGTCAAGCGATAGTAGATTCTCCATGTTGATCGATAGAGGTTTCAGCTCGTCGAGCGATTCTTACGTTATCAGGGCTGGGCGGTTGTGGGTGTTTTGCTGTGAACTCCTCGTGAGTCAGGATCCTCACGGCATTGCAAGATGCGGATGACTCCGTAGGTGTCATCGGTCGATACTTTGGAGATCCTGTCGACCGATTCAAACTAGGCGACATCGATCGATGTTCAAAGTCTGGCGTCGATCGACACCAATGTGATCCGCCAAAACTCATCAGAATTTCCACTTCGAAATCTTCTTCCTCCAGCTGCTCTTCCTTCACCACTTGCCAAAAATAATCCTCAATGATAGCATTCACGTGGTGTTTCATCACATCATCCCCTACCACTCTTGTCGAGGCTTCCTGCCTCCTGACAGCATCTCCTGTCTACACAACTTGCATCTCCAGCTTCTTCACATGAGTGCTCAAAGTCTCAAACTTTGTGTTCAGGTTGATGTAGACATAATCAATCTCCCCATTGAAGTCCACTGTCATTCTCTGTTGTGCCTCAAGAACATTATCGAGCATCTCTTCAATTTTGCTCTCTTGAGTAGGCGGCGGTGGTTTCTGGTAGTAGGAACTTCCATAATTTCTGTTGTTGTTGTAGCTGTTGCTGTAGGGTTTCTGATACTGCAAACTCTGGTTGAAATTACCCCTATTTCCATAGGAATTTCTGTTTCAACCCTAGTTCCCAGAACCTTGGAATCAAGTTCCACCAATGTAGTTCACCTCTTCTTCTTCCTCTGCTCTACCCTCTGTGTCTACAGCTTCTGCATTTTCAACCAAGCAGACCTGCTTCGTAAGAAGCTTGTGAACACTGTCCAGCTTTGCCTTCATCTCATCCATCTGATCATTCCCAAGGATGGTGGCAGACTTCTTCCTCTCAAAATCAGTGTTCTTGGTGATGTTGTTAGATGCTAGGTTTTCAATGACCTTCACTGCCTCTCATGGATTCCTTGTGTTGAAGTTCCCATTGCTGAAAGCATCAAGAGCCATTTGGTACTGCACCGCGATGCCTTTTTAGAAAGTACTGAGTAGTTGTACTTCATTGAATACATGGTGTGGACAGTCTCTCTGATATGACTTGAATCTGATCCAAGAGCCTTTGAATGATTCTGCAGGCTCCTGAGTGAATGTGGCAATCTTGCTCCTCAAGTCTTCAGCACGTGCTTCATCAAAGAAATTGCATAAGAATGCATTCTTGATGTCGCTCCAAGATGTGAGAGATCCTGGTGGTAGCTGCTTAAGCCAATGCGAAGCTTTTCCAGCAAGAGAGAACTTGAAGAGCTTGCATTGGAGATAATCCTCAGGGACTCCTTTGACTTTAATAGCAGATATTAGATCCTCGAATCTCTCTAGATGGTCCATAGGATTCTCGTGAGATAATCCATGGTAGGGTATCTGCCCCACGAGTGTGTAGTACTACGCCTTCAACTCAAAATCCCTCTGAATAGTGGAAGGACGAATGGCTGATCTGTTGGTGTAGAATTGATCTGGACGGTTGTAGTCAGCCAACGTCTTGGGTCGCGCAGCCTCATTTACAGGTTAAGTAGTTGCTGTAGCATTAGCATCAGACTCAGGGATTGCAGCCCCCTGAACATATATCCTCTGACCTGCTGCATTACACAGATGACCATACTGGTCATGCAGGTCACCATTATCATCTCGAACATGTATCAGAGTCGCAACCATGTCTCTTGGCTCTGTATCGATCGGTCTGGGATGGAGTATCGATCGATGTCGGATGGACGTTGTCGGTTGATGGAAGATGAGTGTCTTCGGTCGACGGTGGTGAGCGAGTATCGGTCGACGGGACTAGTGTCTGGGTCGACGGTGGTTGAACGAAATCGAGCGACGAACGGGTGTTGTTGTCGATCGATGAGGAGCGCGCTCCTTTGCGGATTAAACGCTCCAAACTTGCAGGATCTGGTGAGAATAGTAGTTGGGTTTCCTTGTTGCTTCTAGTACTATTGGACATGTACCTGAAAATCCAAAAAAAAATATTTTGTGTGAGAAACTTAACAAAAATTAGATCGTAAGTCTAACCATTTTCTTTTTAAGCACCAAAACCTCTATCAATCTATTGAACAAACACTTGTTCAATATAAAACTGCAATTCACATTTAAATATCTAAAACCATCTAGCTTAACAAATCATATTAGATTTCTTAGGTTCCCTAGGTCCCTGGGAATTTGATCCTTAAGTACTACAACTAGACCTCTTATTTAAGAGAGTATAAATCATTCTTTAGGGTAATTTGAGTGGTATCAAATTTGGCGCTGTTGCCAGGGAGCTTTAATCGCATATTCGATCTTTTTATTCAGGAAACTTGGGATTATAATCCTACAGATGTCTAATGAGTTGCATGCATGATAATGTAAAGCTCAACTACTTAGTTAGCAAGTCCAACAGCGTTCGCAATGTTTGGACTTGTCTATTAACTAGATCTCAACTATCGTATGTCGATCAATAGAAAGTGTCGATCGATGATTCTATAGGGATATCAATCGATACACCTTTCGCTCCGTCGATCGATTATTCAATAATGATATCGATCGACGCATTTCTAGTTAAGCTTTATGTGCGGGTTGAACGAATGCTTACTAAGCTCACTAGATCAGCTCTCGCCTTACCCTTAGCAAGAAACTTAGCTCAGTTAGAATGTTTTAAGGATGAGATTGAAGCTCTCGGTTTTATCTATCAATCCTAGGGCAAGTTCTAGGTAGTTAATCTAGAGACAAACATTAATGAACAATACTAATGATAATTACCACAACTCAGCAATATATAATTGGGGCTAATCCCTCCTAACCTATTTAAACCTTAAAATCTAACAATGGAACTACTCAGACATGGCTAAGCAATTCATCACAGCAATTAGGTAAGAAAACTTCATTAGAATAGTAAATAGATATTAATGGAGTTCCAATCACAAATTATAACTTTGGAACTTCTCTCCAATCTACCAAAATCCTAGAAAACCTTGCTGTGAAAATAATAAAACAAGAAAATCACACTTTGCCTCTAACATGGTGGCAAAGCTTATATAATTAGGTTATAACTCGTCAGGGGTAATCTTGTAAATTGGTGAAGACTTGGACTTCAAGTTGGCTGTGACTAAACGGGGTTTCTGCGCGCTTCACTGTCGATCGATGTCAAGATATGAACATCGATCGATTATTTCTCTCCAATATCGACCGATGGTCGAGCTCGAAGGTCATCTCGGGTGCTTGCTCCAAATATCTCTAAAATGCTCCAAAATCATCACTTCTCTCCAAATCACTTATGATCTTACAAATATAATAAATAGACTCTATAATATAATAATTATTAGTAAAAACACCTATAAACCATCGATGAAAATGGATCAAATCCATGGTCTATCATCAAGCATGTTTCAGACATGATGTGTGTAATGACATGCTGATCCTCAGGAAGAATGGTGTTTTAGAATCAACTTACTAATTTCTGAATCTCTCATGAGTAAGAATGATTTTGGAATCAACTTCGAATCCGACCAGCTGATCCTCAGGAAGAATGGTGTTTTTATTGGAAACGGTTTTGTTAAATCTTGACTAGTCAAAAAATGTGTGTAATAACTGTCCTTAAGAAAAATGATGTACCTACTTCCAAAGTTTCAATGAATAAGAATTCAGTTGCTTATTGATATCACTCAAATTACCCTAAAGAGTGTTACTCTCGTCAAAAGAGGTTCAGATGTAGTACTTAGGGATCGAATCCACAAAGACTCTAGGATTACTCAACAGACTTAAATAATTAGAAATGAAGATAGAATAAAAAGTTTTAATAGTTTTAAAAGCAGTAAATGATAAATCGAAAACAATAGTGATTCAATAGATTGAATTGAAGTGGTTTCAAGATTGGGAAAGCAGCTAGATTCAGACAATTCTCAGGTATAAAATGTATGCACTTAGTTTAGACTAAAGGCTTTGATGGTTCTTGAACTAAACATTGATTTAACCGGATAGGTTATCTTCGCTAGATCTCGGATCTCAACTGTCGTATTTTGATCTCGAGAGAGTATCGATCGATGTGACTTGATGTACATCGACCGATACACCTTTGTAACGATCGACCGACAGAACGATAGTTGCGTCGATCGATGGTTATTCTAGCGAGCTTTACGAACGGGTTTAACTTGTTCTCTAACCTTCTCAGACCAACTGTCGTTGCGCCTGAGTTAGTTAGATCACGCAAATGGGTTCAAGTATTGAGGGGAAACGGTTAGTTGGACTCAATTAATCCTAAGATCTAAAATGAAGGTGATCAATCTCAATTTTAGCATTAAGTTCATAAGCAATGAAAGAACAATCAAAACACCTTTTTAATAGTCATATTAGCAGTACATAATTTCAACCATGGTGAGAAACCTAAATCTAACAATTGGTTTACTCAAACATATTCATGAGAGACAAAGTCATGATGGTGTGAAATAAACTCAAATGAAACATAGAACACAAATAGATAGAGTAATAGAAATAAAGGAGTTCAAGATCTTCTCTGTTTTGCAGTCTCAGATCTATCTCTCCAATCCTAAGCCCTCCTAATGGTAGCCAAAATGCTCCTTCTCCAAAAACTAGGTCTTTGCAAGTGTCTGCCTAGAAATGATACAAAACCCTAGTACATATAGCCTAACAGGCGGCTAGGGACTTAAGTTGTAAATAATAGATCTTCTGGGAAATGAAATCTTTTAATTTGCGATTTCATTCGTGTGACTGGGCATCGATCGATGCACATGTGTGTATGTCGATCGATGGTAAGTGATTATGATAGACCGATGTTGCTCTTCAAGCGTCGATCGATTTTCCTTGCGTAAAAGCATTCTAAAATGTCCCAAAAGTATCATTTTCTTCCATCAGATGAATAAACCTGTATTTGCTTTGAAAAGACTCTAAAACATGATTAATACATCTTAAAACCTTTATATACCATGTATAAAAACGGGTGAAAATCATGGTATATCAATTCCCCCAGACTTATCTTTTGACTTGTCCTCAAGCTAAACCAACGGACAATCTCTCTGGAAGAGGGTTGAAAACATCAGGGACTCACAGATTTGAAACATTGAAATTATCACCTCTATAATATAGCATTCCACATCTAAGGTTCCTTCTTATAGATATACATTATGCAATATCCTAGCTTAGCAACCAAAATCATCTAGCCAACAATCTTAACTAATCTTATCATCAATCTCCTCAACCAACCTCATTTCTTAATGTAAAAAGTGTAGGCTTTACCTTGGGAGTATCGATCACAGGATGCAAGGATTTCAGAAAATTATCTGGAACTGCAGGTAATAGTTAGTTCCTAATTTCTCTCTCTAATTTCTCTCTTGAGTCAAAGTTAGCCCCAAGACAAGCGGTGAAGTCAGGTTAGTGTTGGAGGTTAGCTTCGGTTCTTTCTAACAAGCTAGCAAGTGTGTATAGTTGACTGGTTGATCCACTTTAGAATCTATAGTATTATCCACAGTCAGTAAATCTAGAATGGTGCTAGAAAGTGGTTAGACATTCAAGTAGAAATCATTAGTTCATAATCCCCTTCTTGACTCAATAAAAGTATTTTTGAAAAGATTTTTGACAAAAACTCAAGAAAGTGGTGTTAGTACTACCTCCCCCAGACTTAAATTGTACCGACTCGGTGCAAATTGTCCAAGGGTAGGTTAAAATCAAGTTAGATGTTCGAGAATGTTAGAGTGAGAATGAAGTACCTATCCGTACTACACATCGATCGATGTAATCCTCTCCATATCGATCGATGTTACTCGCCCAGAATCGATGGATGTAATCCTCTCCATATCGATCAATGGCGAAACACAAAAAATTTTGCATGTGCTTGGAGTCAAACTCGAAGTTCCTTGCCTAATGTTAGCTCTGTTAGACATCCAAGCATAAGAAATAATAAGCATCGTCAAACATAAAATATAAGTTTAAAAACATAAAGAGAAATTAGGACGTATACCAAGGTATTATACCATAATTAACACCACACCAAAAGACACTTTTCTGACCACTATTCATAAATTTTCTAGACACTGCTACCCCTATATGTACCACTTCGGCGTGAGATTACGAAATCTAAAATGGAAGATATGAAGTACGTAGTTTGAGATTTTGTCAGTCCTTAATATTTAAGAAATCTTAATAGATTTAGTGAATCTTTCTCTTCTCACATATATTCATATATTTACTCTCTGAAATCTCATTCCTCTTTCCCCGATACAATCATCTATCTCTCTCATCGTTATCATCGAGGTTCATCACCAAACCCCAATTTCTACAAAATCAGTAACAAAATGGAAGAAGAAGATCGCTCATCTCTACCTCTACGCATTCCAGACAGGATTTTCGCGGTGGACCATGAACCAGTCGGCGTTAGAGTAACGCCATACCACAAACCCTATGCCATTAGGCAAATACTCAACGCTCTCGATCCTGAAGAAGTAGACACCATCAGGGGCTCATCGTTCGGGAAGCTTATTGAGATTGGGGAGAAGCCTTCTTTCTCCTGACGTTTTGGCCGTTTCATAATCTCCAGGCAGCTATTAGTCTCAAGCAAACACGAAGCTTGGTTCATATTCGCAGGCAAACCTGTACGTTTTTCTCTTCGAGAGTTCGCCTATGTAACTGGGCTAAACTGTCGCAAGCTTCCCAAACACACAAAAAAAAGAGCCAAGAAAATTATCTCGGAAAAACCATACTGGGGGGAGCTTTTTGGGACACTGAAGGAGGTCCCCGTCACTTATGTTGTAAGAATGCTAAAGAAAAGAACCGTCAAAGATAGCTGCATTCGTGTGAAATACGCTCTATTAGCTTTACTAGCTGCTGTTATTCTACCAACCACGCACACACCGCGTATCTCACAAGATCACGCAGAGCTTATCAAAGACATAGATGATTTCTTTGCATACCCATGGGGCAGAGTATCCTTTGACATGCTCATGAGTAGTATTAAAGAGAGGAAGGAGGTTTCACTGTCGCAAAACACCATTGCTCTGAAAGGATTTGTGCTTTCACTACAGCTTGTAATGGTCGAAGCCATCCCCGCTCTAACAGAGGTTGTCAACGATGGATCCTCATCTGGCTCAGAAAGTGACGGCTGTGAGGAAGATGATCTAGTAGATGAAGATAAGAATGGGAAGCGGAGCCTCAGCCCGGGTCATGCTCGCGCCATCGACGCAGCTGGAGAGGTACATATTACCATTACCCATACTTATTCACGTCCTCAGTCAAAATGTGAAATAGTACAATTTGATCACTGTCTCCATTGCAACCAACACTGACTTCTCGTTACTTTTTTACTTTGCGTGGTAGGTCGCAGTTCATTCTATAATAGTAGAAGAAAAAGAACACTTCAAAGCGTCACCTGATCTTGGCTGGTCGGACGACGAGGAGGATCCTATCGTGGACAATTTGATGAGTCTACTCGAGCAGCAATTTCCCTTCAACAAGTCAAGCTTTACCGGCGGCGTAACTAAGCTAGAGGTCAATAGGATGCGCGAAGGTGCAAAAACAGAGGCAATTAACCGGAAAACAGTGAAGCCAAAGCAGACAAAACAGACAACAACCTCAGAGGTCATAGATGTTGAATCAGTTGCATCGATGGTCAGAGACAAAGTTAGAGAAGATCTTTCCCGGATTGAGAGGAAATTAAGCACACTTTCTGAATCTTTCATCACCTTCCAAACCAATGTCCTAGAAAGCATCCAACAATTGGTTCGTAAATTGGAGGTTTCTTCTGGCCAGATACCAGTTAGCTCTTCAGCGCAGACTGAAAATGTTTCCAATGTCGCTAGAGATGGCTGTGGGAACCGAAATTCGCACTGTCGATTTCCGTTAAAATAAGGAAACTAGGAAAACCCTAATTTCCCAGAGGTCCCGGATCTCTGCGAGAGCCAACGACAAGTGATCGAATATATGCGGAAATCATGAAAAGATAACAAACGAGTTTAGAGAAAACAGTAGATCTTATTTCGAGTCCGCGTAAGAGCGTTGCGATCATTACAAGAGAATACAAAGGCTTTGGCCGCAGGGGCCGTCAGCGAGTTACCTAGTTCTAGCAACATAAAACCCTAATCCTAGTTGAGTCGCAGCTCGATAACAAAGGACGAAAAAGATATCTAAAAGGCTTAGATTGATTTCGGACTGAACCTTGTTAAAGGCTGCCTACGTACCCCTTTCGAGGATCAAGCCGAACGTAGTTCAATTGATAGAGCTGGACAAGAGATCGAACTGCCTGGGCGAGTTCGTCTAGTAATTGAGTGCCAGTCATAGAAACCGAACTTGTCGAGAATAAGCCTAAAGTTTCTAATTGCAGAGAATTCCGAATCTAAAAAGTTCTCCCCCTTGCTCCTCGCCTAGGACTCCTTATATACTAGCTCCAAGGTCGGTTTACGCTTTTACTCTTCTGCCCTTAAGCCGTCATAGCATAAAAATGGAGATATTCCATTTTTCCCGATCTTCACAATTATCTTCAAAACTTCCGTATTTATCCGCGGAAACTTGACATTTATCCTTCCTTGTGGACCAAGCGTAAACCAGGCTGTGGTTTACGGGCTTTTGATTAGGAAAATCGTAGGATGGGCCTCGAGTCGTGTTTTAGGTCCCTTTGGGCCGTCTTCCGACTCGACACGTTTACTACGAGTTTTCTGCGGTTTCTAATCCGCGAAGTTTGATCGATGAATTAGAATGGCGGGAAACATGGACTGAGCTTGCTACGGTCTTCGGGAGATAGCATTCGAAGGTTTTGACGAGAATGCAAGAACTGGTGTCGTATTGACGTTCGGAAAGGTTCAATCGCTACACAGCGACCGAACTTTGGCTCGAGCCCGGTCGCTTCGTAGCGACCGAGCGGGACGAGCGCTCGGTCGCTACGTAGCGACCGAGCTTGGCTGAGCTCGGTCGCTACGTAGCGACCGAGCGGGACGATCGCTCGGTCGCTACGTAGCGACCGAGCTTTGGCTTGAGCTCGGTCGCTACGTAGCGACCGAGCGGGACGATCGCTCGGTCGCTACGTAGCGACCGAGCTTTGGCTTGAACTCGGTCGCTACGTAGCGACCGAGCGGGACGATCGCTCGGTCGCTACGTAGCGACCGAGCTTGGCTGAGCTCGGTCGCTACGTAGCGACCGAGCGGGATGATCGCTCGGTCGCTACGTAGCGACCGAGCTTTGGCTCGAGCTCGGTCGCTACGTAGCGACCGAGCGGGACGATCGCTCGGTCGCTACGTAGCGACCGAGCTTTGGCTCGAGCTCGGTCGCTACGTAGCGACCGAGCGGGACGATCGCTCGGTCGCTACGTAGCGACCGAGCTTTGGCTCGAGCTCGGTCGCTACGTAGCGACCGAGCGGGACGATCGCTCGGTCGCTACGTAGCGACCGAGCTTTGGCTCGAGCTCGGTCGCTACGTAGCGACCGAGCGGGACGATCGCTCGGTCGCTACGTAGCGACCGAGCTTTGGCTCGAGCTCGGTCGCTACGTAGCGACCGAGCGGGACGATCGCTCGGTCGCTACGTAGCGACCGAGCTTTGGCTCGAGCTCGGTCGCTACGTAGCGACCGAGCGGGACGATCGCTCGGTCGCTACGTAGCGACCGAGCTTTGGCTCGAGCTCGGTCGCTACGTAGCGACCGAGCGGGACGATCGCTCGGTCGCTACGTAGCGACCGAGCTTGGCTGAGCTCGGTCGCTACGTAGCGACCGAGCGGGACGATCGCTCGGTCGCTACGTAGCGACCGAGCTTTGGCTCGAGCTCGGTCGCTACGTAGCGACCGAGCGGGACGATCGCTCGGTCGCTACGTAGCGACCGAGCGAGACGGATGCTCGGTCGCTACGTAGCGACCGAGCTTGGCTCGAGCTCGGTCGCTACGTAGCGACCGAGCTGTGTGCATGCTTGGTCGCCGCGTATCGATCGAGCTTGGCTTGTCCGCGGTCTGATTTCCATACTCGAGCTTGTCCGCGGCCGATTTGGATACATGTCCGTTGCCTTCGGACAATCGGTATTTAGTGGTTCGATTGAGATTTGGACGATATTTTACTGCAAGGCTGTTCGTAAAGATATCTTTACGAAGATTACTTTTCGTAAAAACGGTTATGCTGATTTTTACGGACTTTCAGACATTGATTCCGTCGTGACCGATTTTGACCCCAACAGTTAGCCCCCCAGCTCGTTAGAATCATGAGCTTCTAGCGTGAGGTTCTAGCGAGTGGCTTGGCAAGTTAGGCAAGTTAGGTGAGTTAGGCGGAATTAATGGTTGAAAAGGTCTGTGGTAAGTGATCTTCTCGCTCTCCTAAAAGTAGAAAACGCGATAAGATTGGGGCTGCGCCTTATGACGGCTGCCTACGTACCCTTGTTGAAGGGATCAAGCCTTTCGTAGTTCATCTTGGAGTTAAGGTTCTTATGACTAGTTTTCCAGTAGGACCTTTATGGTCTAGTTTTTATGTAGCGGTTATAAGGCGTGTTGCTGCCGATGGCATTTTGTATGGGTGTAGAGGGAAGACTACGAGTTGTCGTCTCGTAATCTAACTCTGTGTGAATTGCCATATCCATAATCTGTTTCGAGAGTTTTCCGCAGTGTGTAAACTTGCGGGATTTTCTGAAGACGTTCGAATATTGGCAAAGAGACAAATTTTGGGATCTCGTATCAGGGTGTTTGATACTATGCCTAGAGATGTTAGAGACCAGTGCGCTGGGTTTAGGGCAAGACCTAGGTTTACTCCTGGTTTTAGAGGGTGCGATGACTAATTCGACTTACGTATCCCGTTTCAGTTTCATCCTGATTCCATACCGATTTAAAGTCCGCGATAGGTTCTCGGCTTATACGACTTGTATGGTTGGAATCGAGCATCTCTCCGGAGACCGGAAGTGCTGGACCAAAATTTCGGATTTCTTTTATAGCGCTATTATCCTTGTGTCGGATGTAAGAGAGTCATCTTCTACGAGATGGCTAAGTCTGTTTAGGACGTTAAGAGTTTGTTGTGATCAGCAACAAACTTAATGGTAAAAATTACTATTTTGAGTCTTCGCGAAGAATATGTTTTGAGAAGATGTTAGTGCGTATGACTGTCTGGTCTTCCATGAAGGTGTTTTTATCGAGGAAGGAAATTTCGTCGAAGAACTAATCTTCAGGCGTCCGCGACGTCTCGCGATGCTGAAGATTTGTTATTCTTTCGTATGCCACGTTTCGTGCTTGAAATGTTCGCGGGCTTTGAAGATATTTCGCGATGTTGCGAGGGTTTAGTATTAGCCCTGTGTTTGAGAAACATTCTGGTTTGACTAAGAATGTTCGCAGCCAAAAATTGTTGTTCCTGCTCGGATGCTAATAGTTTTGTTTGCGATCGAGGAATTATGACTGAGGTGTCGTGTAAATTTGTCCATGGGAACAAGTGTTTTCCTTCATGGTGCTTTGTGAAGAGTTGGCCTTCCGAGATGTATTTCGTGCATTTTTTAGGATGTTTCGTATAGCTCTAGAAGCTTTGTTACGAATTTTTCCTTACATGCCGCGTATTGTGGTTAAAACGTTGCGGGCTTAAAGTGAATTGTGGAGCGTATTGAACTTGGTCAATTTTCGAAAAGTTTAGATTTTCCGTTAACCGTTTGGTTGTTAGGACTTAGTTTCGTTATGAAGAATTTATCATATGATTTCCGATTGTGGGCTATACGATAATTTATCATATCATATAACCGATTTTACGAAGGTCGTAAATCAGTGATATGTATACATATGTCAAAGTAGCATTGTTTCTGCGGGTTCTACGAGAAACGTTCCCGCTGTGATTTTGATCTTAGGTGAAAGTTGCTTGGCGTTACCCATGGAGTATTACCGAAGTTTATTTCAATACGATCTAGTCGCGGAACGTTTTTCATAGGTTTTTCGAGAGGATTCTCATGACACATTTGTTTCTTGAACGAATTGGTCAACCAGAAGTGGATCTAGCTAACCATCGGGAGGAAAGTGCTCCTTTTAATGTGCACGATGCTACATATATTCTCGAGTTTTCTTCGTCGCAAATGTTTTCGATACTTTTCCGTGACTTACTTGGTACAACGGAAACTGAAAGAAATGCTTTGGTGATTGAAGATTTCTCGCCGCTAAGTTTAAAACGAAACTGGCTTTCTGAAGCCGGAAAAGGCTTCAATACTTTGGCTAATCGTCGAGTTTCAGTTTGATATTGGTACAAGTTTTCTGTACGCATGATTGCGACAAGAAATGATGTATAGTTTTTGAGATTATGTTCATGATCGTCTGGATATGTTGCTAGCGTTTAGACGAATATTAAGATTGTCGTTTGCCTATTCTTGACGATTTGCAGAAGTTTTTTGAAGTTTGGGAGTATACGAGTATAGTATACGTACCTACTCCCCCTTTTTTTTTTACGAAAGAAAAACGGTTGAACCGATACTTTGAAGGGTTGTGTACGTTTCCTCTCCTGATGTTTGGAATGATCGATAATTCGGGACGATTTATAGACGACGCTTGGACTGTGATTTGGTTGTTTCCACGTTGACGACTTGGGATATGTCGGTTCCGAGAAAATTGCCAGAAACGAATCGGTTTTAAGACGACGTTCATGTCTCTAACTTTTTCTCTCTTTAGGAAGCGAGCTTGATATGCGTGGCGATCATTTCTCGACTTTCGGAGAGTTTAGATCGGTTTGCAAGATCTGGATGAACAATTATGGAACAATATATCGAGACAGGAAAAATCGCTTAAAACTTAGTTCGCTAGACTATCCGCCTAGGTTTTACGTTCCCTAAAGTTCTATGGCAGCCTCAAAGTAATTTCCTACGAAAATTCCAAGTCTGATTTCAAAAATTTCAAGTCGGAAATACCTTAGTTCTCTCGAAGATGCAGTTTTGTCCCTTCTCAGTTTTGCGTGCTCATTTCCGTTTCCTATTCTCGTGTATGTTCGCCATTTCCGATATTGGTGTTTACCCTTTGAAACTTGACATTTATCTTCCGAACTTGACTGTTATCTTCTCCTTAGATAAGACGTCGATTTTTGTAAAAAGGTCCAACGTAATCGTATAGTTAAGGCGGCTAAGGTGTTAAGTTAACCATTGCCGTTTTATACGATTAATCTGAATCCATGCGAGAAAATAGGTCTTTGCGGTTTTTTTTTTATATCGTAAAGTCTCAATGGTAACTTCAATCGAGGCGAAACAAGAGACGTTTCGATCGAGATTCGAAAGTGAACGCAAAGATGGAGGTAGGGTGAGCAGAAACAAGCCAAGGAGTTTAGGATGAGGTTTACTTGTTTTTGTCGTAAAATCTCAACGGAAACTCCGATTGAGACGAAACCAAAAGCGTTTCGATGAGAATTCAAAGGAGAACGCAAAGGAGGACCCCTTTGAGGCCTGACAGGTTGCTATAGCGAGTGAGGATGTCATCTCGGTCGCTATAGCGAGTGGAAGGGAGCCGAGACGAGTCCCACTTGTTTTCGTCGTAAAATCTCAACGGAAACTCCGATTGAAACGAAACGAAAAGCATTTTGAAGAGGATTCAAAGGAGAACGCAAAGGAAGAACCCTTTGAGGACTTACAGGTCGCTACGTAGCGACTGACAGTCTGACAGGTCGCTACGTAGCGAATGGAAGCAAGCCAAGAAGCGTCCTACTTGTTTTCGTCGTAAAATCTCAACGGAAACTCCGATTGAGACGAAACAAAAAGCATTTCGAAGAGGATTCAAAGGAGAACGCAAAGGAAGAACCCTTTGAGGACTTACAGGTCGCTACGTAGCGACTGACAGTCTGACAGGTCGCTACGTAGCGAGTGGAAGCAAGCCGAGACGAGTCCCACTTGTTTTCGTCGTAAAATCTCAACGGAAACTCCGATTGAGACGAAACGAAAAGCGTTTCGACGAGGATTCAAAAGAGAACCCAAAGAAGGACCTTTCTGAGGCCTTACAGGTCGCTACGTAGCGACTGACAGTCTGACAGGTCGCTACGTAGCGAGTGGAAGCAAGCCGAGAAGAGTCCCACTTGTTTTCGTCGTAAAATCTCAACGGAAACTCCGATTGAGACGAAACGAAAAGCGTTTCGACGAGGATTCAAAAGAGAACCCAAAGAAGGACCTTTCTGAGGCCTTACAGGTCGCTACGTAGCGACTGACAGTCTGACAGGTCGCTACGTAGCGAGTGGAAGCAAGCCGAGAAGATTCCCACTTGTGTTCGTCGTAAAATCTCAACGGAAACTCCGATTGAGACGAAACGAAAAGCGTTTCGACGAGGATTCAAAAGAGAACCCAAAGAAGGACCTTTCTGAGGCCTTACAGGTCGCTACGTAGCGACTGACAGTCTGACAGGTCGCTACGTAGCGAGTGGAAGCAAGCCGAGAAGATTCCCACTTGTGTTCGTCGTAAAATCTCAACGGAAACTCCGATTGAGACGAAACGAAAAGCGTTTCGACGAGGATTCAAAAGAGAACCCAAAGGAGGACCTTTCTGAGGCCTTACAGGTCGCTATGTAGCGAGTGGAGAGTTGGCTTGAGCTCGGTCACTACGTAGCGACCGAGCAGTGTGTGTGCTCGGTCGCTACGTAGCGACCGAGCAGCGTGTGCGTGCTCGGTCGCTACGTAGCGACCGAGCAGTGTGCGTGCTCGGTCGCTACGTAGCGACCGAGCAGCGTGTTCGTGCTCGGTCGCTACGTAGCGACCGAGCAGCGTGTGTGCTCGGTCGCTACGTAGCGACCGAGCAGCGTGCGTGCTCGGTCGCTACGTAGCGACCGAGCCGTGTGAGTGCTCGGTCGCTACGTAGCGACCGAGCCGTGTAATCGTTTTGTTGTGTTTCCTTTTTCCGCGATTAACGTAGGGGTTTTTCAGCGGTTTTTTTGGGAGAACAAGTTTTTATCCTTCCGAAATGTTTTCGGAAAACGTGTTTTGGTAAAACCCTTATGCATCGAGATTTGTTTACGGGGTTTTGATAAGATTTATCGTTTCCCTTCTTGTTTACAGGGAGGAATCGCGAGCTTGTTTTAGTGCTCTTCCTGTGGCGGAAGGTCGCGACTAAGTTTTCGATTTTGTTGAAAACTACGGCGTTTGCGTAAGCGTTGGCCATAGGAGCAGTCAGTGCTGCGAGTTTGTCTTTCATATATCCAAACATCGTTTCGATCAAGCGTTTTGTGGCCATGAGTAAGAGTAATCCGTAACCCCCCCTCCTTCTAGCGCCAAACTGTGGGAACCGAAATTCGCACTGTCGATTTCCGTTTAAATAAGGAAACTAGGAAAACCCTAATTTCCCAGAGGTCCCGGATCTCTGCGAGAGCCAACGACAAGTGATCGAATATATGCGGAAATCATGAAAAGATAACAAACGAGTTTAGAGAAAACAGTAGATCTTATTTCGAGTCCGCGTAAGAGCGTTGCGATCATTACAAGAGAATACAAAGGCTTTGGCCGCAGGGGCCGTCAGCGAGTTACCTAGTTCTAGCAACATAAAACCCTAATCCTAGTTGAGTCGCAGCTCGATAACAAAGGACGAAAAAGATATCTAAAAGGCTTAGATTGATTTCGGACTGAACCTTGTTAAAGGCTGCCTACGTACCCCTTTCGAGGATCAAGCCGAACGTAGTTCAATTGATAGAGCTGGACAAGAGATCGAACTGCCTGGGCGAGTTCGTCTAGTAATTGAGTGCCAGTCATAGAAACCGAACTTGTCGAGAATAAGCCTAAAGTTTCTAAGTGCAGAGAATTCCGAATCTAAAAAGTTCTCCCCCTTGCTCCTCGCCTAGGACTCCTTATATACTAGCTCCAAGGTCGGTTTACGCTTTTACTCTTCTGCCCTTAAGCCGTCATAGCATAAAAATGGAGATATTCCATTTTTCCCGATCTTCACAATTATCTTCAAAACTTCCGTATTTATCCGCGGAAACTTGACATTTATCCTTCCTTGTGGACCAAGCGTAAACCAGGCTGTGGTTTACGGGCTTTTGATTAGGAAAATCGTAGGATGGGCCTCGAGTCGTGTTTTAGGTCCCTTTGGGCCGTCTTCCGACTCGACACGTTTACTACGAGTTTTCCGCGGTTTCTAATCCGCGAAGTTTGATCGATGAATTAGAATGGCGGGAAACATGGACTGAGCTTGCTACGGTCTTCGGGAGATAGCATTCGAAGGTTTTGACGAGAATGCAAGAACTGGTGTCGTATTGACGTTCGGAAAGGTTCAATCGCTACACAGCGACCGAACTTTGGCTCGAGCCCGGTCGCTTCGTAGCGACCGAGCGGGACGAGCGCTCGGTCGCTACGTAGCGACCGAGCTTGGCTGAGCTCGGTCGCTACGTAGCGACCGAGCGGGACGATCGCTCGGTCGCTACGTAGCGACCGAGCTTTGGCTCGAGCTCGGTCGCTACGTAGCGACCGAGCGGGACGATCGCTCGGTCGCTACGTAGCGACCGAGCTTTGGCTCGAGCTCGGTCGCTACGTAGCGACCGAGCGGGACGATCGCTCGGTCGCTACGTAGCGACCGAGCTTGGCTGAGCTCGGTCGCTACGTAGCGACCGAGCGGGATGATCGCTCGGTCGCTACGTAGCGACCGAGCTTTGGCTCGAGCTCGGTCGCTACGTAGCGACCGAGCGGGACGATCGCTCGGTCGCTACGTAGCGACCGAGCTTTGGCTCGAGCTCGGTCGCTACGTAGCGACCGAGCGGGACGATCGCTCGGTCGCTACGTAGCGACCGAGCTTTGGCTCGAGCTCGGTCGCTACGTAGCGACCGAGCGGGACGATCGCTCGGTCGCTACGTAGCGACCGAGCTTTGGCTCGAGCTCGGTCGCTACGTAGCGACCGAGCTTTGGCTCGAGCTCGGTCGCTACGTAGCGACCGAGCGGGACGATCGCTCGGTCGCTACGTAGCGACCGAGCTTGGCTGAGCTCGGTCGCTACGTAGCGACCGAGCGGGACGATCGCTCGGTCGCTACGTAGCGACCGAGCTTTGGTTCGAGCTCGGTCGCTACGTAGCGACCGAGCGGGACGATCGCTCGGTCGCTACGTAGCGACCGAGCGGGAAGATCGCTCGGTCGCTACATAGCGACCGAGCTTTGGCTCGAGCTCGGTCGCTACGTAGCGACCGAGCGGGACGATCGCTCGGTCGCTACGTAGCGACCGAGCGAGACGGATGCTCGGTCGCTACGTAGCGACCGAGCTTGGCTCGAGCTCGGTCGCTACGTAGCGACCGAGCTGTGTGCATGCTTGGTCGCTGCGTATCGATCGAGCTTGGCTTGTCCGCGGTCTGATTTCCATACTCGAGCTTGTCCGCGGCCGATTTGGATACATGTCTGTTGCCTTCGGACAATCGGTATTTAGTGGTTCGATTGAGATTTGGACGATATTTTACTGCAAGGCTGTTCGTAAAGATATCTTTACGAAGATTACTTTTCGTAAAAACGGTTATGTTGATTTTTACGGACTTTCAGACATTGATTCCGTCGTGACCGATTTTGACCCCAACAATGGCCAACATCGAGACATCAGGCGCACTTCACCACACTGTGTAGGTATTCATACCGAATCCGCCCAAAATGATATTATCAACGACGCTATCCGATTCGCAAACCAAACAACATCATTGCCTGTCGATGTAAGTTTTTCAATAACCAGACAAATATTATGTTAACCGGATAATTCTCTGACGTTGTATACATAATATTCACCACTTTGCAGGCCCTGAACGGAGGACAAGGGATTCAGCCAGTGATACACACCGGAAATCAGACACAGCGCGACAGCCATGAAGAGATGATAACTGACCATCCCCCCGTTGCAATCCTATTCTCAAATCAAGCAAATATATTTTCTGTCGATGTAAGTTTCTCAATAACCGGCTACACTATGATACCAGCCGATTAACACGATGACTCACTTTGATTCTTTTCTAAGTCTTTAGTGATATTTTCTTGTCAATAGGTTGCAAGTAACACATCCGCTTCGTTGGTCGTTGACAATCCCCCACCACCATATTCCCTTGGCCGTGAAGGAAAAGTTGCTGATCATAGGCAAAGTTCAGCAGATATGGTATGTACAACTTTGTTTTAGGTAGCACTGCGCCAGTTCTGTTCTATTTGCCTAATTGAGTCTAATTACTTTGCAGAACCTTGACCCTGAGTTACTATTCACAAAACCAACCTTCTCCCTAGGTCTAACTCAGGAGGAACGTCCACACCTGAAAGAGACTGTCACTGAAGGGGTTAGCATGTGTGAAAATGACGTTGATCATAGTCAAAGCTCACCAGATACGGTACGTACAACTTTGTTTCAGGTTGCACAGCGCCACACTGCTCCCTCTGCCTAATTTGAGTCTAATTAATTTTGCAGAATCTTGACCATGAGTTACCATTCCCAAAACCAACCTTCTCCCTAGGGCTAACTCAGGAGGAACGCCCGCACCAGAAGGAGGCTGCCACTGAAGGTGAAACTACGTGCGCAAACGCTGCTGGCAAAGAAATTTGCGAACAGGATGATCAGCTGGGTGCCTGCCGGAAAAGTAAGAGACTTAAGGCCCTACCCAAGTCTCTGGTGGGACAGTATGAATGCGACATGCGTCTCCTCAATCGGGCCCGAGTAGCATTTGTAGATCCCGACAACACAGGCGGGAACATTGATTACGCTGCAAAGTTCTCTTCCCTCCTCGATAAACTGAAGACACCATTGTAAGTTTATATTCTAGATGGTCAAATTAATTGTTAGCTGTATAATTATTTAAGATACCGTCTACTAAACTTTCTTGTCCGTCCTCATGTAGTACAATACGCATTTGCCAATCAACGCTAGAGAGCAATGACCTAAATGAGCTTGTTCAAAGATCCTCTCCCTTGCCACCAAAGGTTTGTTCATCTGCCCTGCAATGTTATTGGTGTGCTGCTAGGAATATTGTACCTTAATATTATTGTTTTTAATTTTCAATAACAGGTGGTTGATGTTCTCATTGGCCATATCAGTTCACAGTTTACGCTAAACTCACCCCCAAACCAGTCCAACCACCCTGTGTTCATGGACACTCAGTTTGTTTCCCAGCTCTCAAAACTGTTTACCAACTTTTCTAAGATGTCGAAGAAAGAGTCCTTCTGGTTTCCCAGCCATATACTTGAGCGAGTTTGAAGTTATCCAGACGCTGACCGTTACTATCTTCCTTTCAATCTCGACAGAAAACACTGGGTCGGTGTTTGCGTTGATTGCAGCAGCCGGTCAATTGTTCTGATGGACTGCAACATAGCACTCAGGACTGACAGCATGATGGTGAAAGAGGTTACTCCCATTGCTCAGATGTTTCCATACCTGCTGAAACAAGGGGCTAAACAGCTTCTGCACAAAGATGCTAGAGCATTTCCCATTGAGAGACCTCGTAGCATTCCGCAAAATACATCTCATGCGGACTCTGCTGTGTCAGCCCTTCTTCTCGTGCAAGCTCACGCCGTCGCAGGTGTCGACCTCTGCAAATGCATTACCCCTGATAAAATCGGCAGCGAAGTTGAAAGGCTGGCGGTTATGTTTTACGAAGCCACCGTGGGAATGCTCTAAACCGTCCGACCGTCACTCCTTTATGTCATGCACATGTGTGTTTGTTGTTTTTGCTAAGTCTCTCTATCTATGAAAACGGACTATCGTACTGCTTATCATACTCTTATGCTTTTTATTAGGTCTTTTCTACGTTTCAATAACTCTTATGAAAAATAAAGAGAATCATGTTGATCGAACTCTTATAATGTCGATTTAAGTTTAATGAAGCTGTTATATTTTCTGTAGCCATATACACTATGGACTTCCCTTAAATTATTAGCCAGCTATTGAAATCGAATGTGTAGCCAATATTCTTTTCATCATTGGTTACAAATCTCTAACACATGTGATGAAAAGAATGCAATATGTTCAGAAGTAGGTGATGCATGACAAGTAACAATATTGTTTCTGATTGTTGTATGTTTTACAACTACTCAATTCCAGTATAGTTACCTGGTTCTACTCGGAAACGGGCGGACATACGATGAACCATGTTATTGTCTCGCAATTGGGCACTACCCCTCTAAATTTTCTATTTACCATTATTCGAACATGTTAACCGGCTATTATGTTAACCGTCTAACATTACGGATGGTTGGTTTAGCTATTTCTTTTTGTTTTTAAACATGTTAACCGTCTAACATTATAGGTGGTTGGTTTAGCTAGTTCTTTGTGTTTTTAAACATGTTAACCGTCTAACATTACGTATGGTTTGTTTAGCTAGTTCTCTGTGTTTTTTAACATGTTAACCGTGTAATATTATGATTAACCGTATAACCTTTAGAGTAGACTTTATTTAATATTTTTCTACTAGCCAACCATCCATCTTTCAGAAATGTATGTGTTTCTAAATATAAATTCGGTTTACAGTTTATAAATTGATTTTCCATCAAACCACTATCATCACCATCTTTCTGAATATACAATTCCTACTAGTCCAGACAAGCGTCAAATTTAGTAGGGAAGAAAACCTTTATTTATCATAACATTGCGATATTACCACTAATCCAACAACCCATACAAAGCAGAAAGCTACAATATAATACATAACAAAAGTTTTATTTTAGCCCTGCTGAACTGAACTATCCTCTTTCCATACAACTCTCCCACGCAACCATCTCCTTCCCTCGGCTTGCTACTTTTTCTTATATTGGACGCTTGCATGTCGCCTTGTTATGGTTCAGACCCTTGCACCTACTGCATACAATTCTCCTACGGACGCATTTCATCTGATAAGCGACACAACACCCATAGCCAACCCAGCATTATATTAGTTTACGTAATGCAAATATATATGAACAAGCGATAAGTTTGGATTGATAGACATTACCAATTTCTCTCCACGCGAGAAGAACCTATGTTTCTTCGGCCTACCCGGGGGGCGTCTCGTTGCTGGAGGACTAAGGCGCCGGCCATTGAAGATAGCATCATTCTCTGAAAATCCACTGTAATCCCCAACCGGCACTATCCTCTCCTGATAAGCACCCCTCAGCATACTTACGTTGTAAGCTTCCATCACTAAACTCTCAACCAACACACCAGACTGCAATGCCGCAGCTATCGCGTGTGGACATGGGATACTGAGCATCTGAAACGCAAAACAGCTACAACATTTGTTAGCGAGTTTCACATGAATGCTTCCTCCCTTCTTGTCCCGCACCTCGAACTCACCATCAGCAATATTAGTTACCTCGTAACCCCCTGTCATCTCAAAGTTTCTTGTTACAATCCCGAGCACACGGGGCGATAGGGCATTGTTATTCCTATTTGCTGAAGTTCTCCTGCTTGCAAACCACTCCGTCAGCTTCCCTCTAACGTAATCAACCAACCGGATAACCGGGAACTCTCTCGCTTCATTTAAAACTGCATTCCACGACTCCGCTAGATTACTCGTCATTATGTCATACCTATCTCCAGGAAAATGCGACCTTGCCCAATGTTCAAACCCTATATCCAACAGGTATTTTGCACAGCCCGCATCCATTTCTTTTATTTCGTTGAACGTTTTGTAGAAGTCCTCTAGCCGGTATGATCTAGCTGCTTTGGCAACCAAGAAAGGCAGGTGCCTTCCTTTGAAATTCGTCCGGATGTTTCTCTTTAGGTGGACGATACATACACAGTGCCCTGCGCCAGGATATACCTAGGGATGCACAATAGTAATTTAAGATTAATGCTCACCGATAACATTTGCATTCACTTATAACACTCTAACCAGCTAACAAATATTATTTATGGCTAAATTTGCATGCACCTATAATACTCTACCAGCTAACACTCTAACTGAATTACATTTATCTGTACCTATAACAATCTAACTAGCTAACAAATATTGATTCTGGCTACATTTACACAACTCTATACAACTATAACTAGCTAACAAAAACGGACTTTGGCTACACATTTCATTAACCTACTAATTCATACTAGGACAGAATAATACAATTTACATTATGCCAAGGATCGCGACCTTTACCTTGCTTAGGCCTTTGTAAATTGAAGAATTCCGGTCGGAAACAAACACTAAACCCCCAATGTTCGTCACAAACGTTGTTAGCTGCTTGAAAAACCATTCCCATGATGTGTCGTTCTCACTATCAACCACCGCAATTGCCAACGGAAATATTTGGTAATTACCGTCTTGTGCAGAGGCCGTCAACAAGCAACCTGCATACTTCCCTTTCAAGTGAGTCCCATCAACCACAATCACTTTTCTCATATACTGATATCCTTTCACAGAAGCTCCCAATGCCACAAACATGTACTTGAAGCGGTGTCCTCCATCATCTGTTGGCTCTGCGCAAAGATTGGCTATGGTTCCTGGATTCATGGTCACAAGCTTGTTCATATACGATGGCAAGTGAATGTACGATGCGTTACACGACCCTTGTACATTATCTATTGCCAAATCTCTCGATCGCCAAGCCTTCCAGTATGAGATATTGACGTCATGATCTCCCCGCATCATTTGCCTTATTTCTCCCGGGCGGGGCCCACCCCCAGTACCAGCAAACTTTGTCCTCATTAGCATGCCAATAACAGAAGCCGTGGCTTGATTCTGGTAACCTCCACGCTCGTCTATTGTACACTGGTGCCTACTCTCGTAGGTTCTTATTTCAAACACATCACAATCCTTTAACCGAACCGCATAGACGCGCCATGGACACCCCCTTCCGCAGCACTTTAGGATCATCATTGTTGGATCGGACTTTGCATTTCGGAAACAAAACTTCTGGCTGATTGCGTATAAGGCCATATGCTGCTTGAAATCCTCTCTTGTTCTGAAAATCATTCCAACAGCCAACTTCCCTTCCTGATCACCAACTTCTCCTGAACACTCAAAAAGGTTACATTTTGTTACTAGTGATTTATTAGAGACAAAAGCTATGTTACATATATATTATGGAAGCGGCGGACAACGTAATCATTATGAGTAATAATTATGAAAAAGCATGGTTGGACAGTCTTAACGCTTTAGTTAAATTTAAATTTTCACAACTATATGGTCAAGCGGCATTCTCTTTAATGAATAGCTTAGTCTAATGTTGACACATATACCCTAAATTTAACATAACTTTGCATTTCCATTAATACATTATTTTAAAAGTTATACAACTAACATCATCATTACGAGAAATAAAACTAAAAAACTTGGTTAGACAGTCTTAACTCTTTAATTAATTTTCCAAAACAATATGTTAAAGTGCCATTTTTCATAAATAGCTAAGTCCAATGCTGGAACGGTTAAAATACATTGTACACAGATAAATGTAAACATAACTTTGCATTTCCATTCATGCATTATTAGGAAAGTTACACAACTTTCTTACATACGTTAATATTAAACATAAACGGTTACCCAAAAGTTTACCCCAACAAAAGCCAACCATCCCGGCCAAACTTTATGTTAACCGTTTCCAAAATCTGTACCCTCCTTATTGCAACATAAACAAAATATGACATAATTTAACATTTAAACCCATAAGCTGGTGATGGACTTAAGCGTTTCCAGACCCACCTTTTTGTCGCTTGCATGAGTTGATCCCTCTGTGGTCTTAGTAGACTTTGTTCCCACCTTTTCTTCCCCTTCTCCGCAAGCTAAGGTTAGCATCAGAGCCGGTGGAGGAAGCCCCTGACTTCCAGCAAAAAGGTTATCACCTATCGGTGGGATTTTAGCTGCGTTGCGTCCCCCTGCATGGAAAACACAACGTATATAAATCATCACTTACGTAAGCTTAAAAAATTAAGTCACCTAACAGAATTTAATTTGGTCTATACCTTTGTCCTCCAATGGGTCCACGCTAACAGATCCAACACCCACTGCAGTTTCGACCACACCACGCACTTCCATGCGGACTGATGTTGCCTTTGGACCAACCTGAGTGCAAATCACTGCAGTGTCGCTGGTGGATGAGGAACCATCATCACCCGTGACCACAACAACTCCCTCCTTCACAACAGCTCCACCTTTTTTGAATCCAAGACCAACAGCACCACCTCCATCGCATTCAGGTAAATCCTCAGTTGACTCTGTCTCATCAGTTGACTTGGTCTCCTCACGCAAAACACCCTCCCAAAACGCATTTCTACTTGCCTCCATAGCAGCAGCACGCTCACGGTTGCAAAACTCAGGGAAAGTCAGAACATCTATCCCCACGTCCCACAACACCGCGGGTGCTTTGGTCTGACCCACAGATTCCTGAATGATACCCTTTCCTTTATCCAGAGTGCCTTGTCCCCCTGTGCAAATTAGAATAATTTAGTTCTGATTAACATTAACCAAACAAAATACATAGTAACATGATATAATATTTGTTAGCGTATCTTATTAACATTAACCAAACAAAATTCATAATGACATGATATAATGTTTTGGTTGCCATCATTTTGTACATGGCTAATTATAAGCACGGCTAGCCGTTCAGGAATTAATTTAACCAGCGTATCTTAATAATGTTTTGGTTGCCATCATTTTGTACATGGCTAATTATAAGCACGGTTAGCCGTTCAGGAATTAATTTAACCAGCGTAACAAAAAACGTAACCGTCCTATATTTTAATTAGCTCATCTACGACTTATGTTTTCACAGCTAACAAGTTTATTGGTTCTGATCCGAATATGGTAACCATCCAATATTAAACGTTTATTAGCTGGATACAACAATTTTTAGGTTGAACCACTTACTATTCAGACCTCCCATGGTTGAATCCATACGCCCAACACCTTTGCTGGCGTCTTCCATTTCAGAGTCCTCATCAAGACAAATCAGCCAAGGCCCTGGCTGTGCCTGCTCGTCCATCTGGCGAGTGTTTTCCTTCTCAGCAAACTCCATCTCCATTGCAACTCTGTAAAATACCACCATCTCTTCCTCACCGAAGATCTCTGTCATGACCTTCTCACTTGTTGCCATCCTTTTGCCAAACACCAACCCTGAGACGTTGATATTTACACACCCACTATGTTAGCCAACTGCTATAACCTTATAAACTATAGACTATGAAATATACTCTAAATTATATACTCACTCTCGTAAGACGCTTTTGCGTTTGCATCTTGCGTTTGGTCAACAACAAAAGATGAGGAACCGATGTAAAACGGTGAGCGGCGGTTGAAATGGTATTGTGCAACACTCTTCGCCCCCAATGTCACCAACAATGTGAACTCCACCATCCAAGGTCTTCCGGCCATCAGGTCAACGAGCTCGGTCGTACTTCCTATGGTTAGAGGTGGAGTATGACCACTTGGGACAACCATCCAGTTAGGTAATCCATATGTGATTAACCATAGGAGTGGTCTCACTGACACCATAATGGGTCCTCACAATCCCCTCAACAGTGGCGAAGCTCTCACCCTCATCCATGTACAAAGACAAACCGAGATCGGTTTGTACCGGAACAAAATGCCAGTACTGGGAATCATTCTTCCTCCACTCTCCACGCCAGATTCGCAACATCCTCCCCATGTCCTGCGACAAAACAGTAAAAAAAAAATTAGTAATCAGTAACTTTGAACTTATGCGTTTCATATTCATAAACTCAGCTACGGATTTTCAGTTACGACCCATAAATGCTGTAAATTATTGATTCAGTTTGGTACACCTGAACATTAACTGATTCACGACAGTAAATGATGGTATACAAATGCAGAACAATAAACGATCTAATAAATACAACGCAACGAATTAACTGTTATAAAAAACTGTCGAGATGACTAAAAAAGGATGAAGCTAACCTTTCTTCAGATTTAATCTCTACAAATTTCTCTGAGTTTTTTTCTGAGCTTAACAGACCAGACACTACCATTTATAGATGCCCAATGTTTTCTGAACAGTACAAGTATTTCATTACCCGAAGTTGTCTGCGTTTTCTATGCAATCTCTTCACTGGATTTTCTCTTTTTTTTTTCCTGAGTCTTATGTGTCAGACAGTTAGTGGAGAAGGTTATGCAGGACCTGCAGG
Organism: Brassica napus; assembly: GCF_020379485.1. Taxonomy (NCBI): domain Eukaryota; kingdom Viridiplantae; phylum Streptophyta; class Magnoliopsida; order Brassicales; family Brassicaceae; genus Brassica; species Brassica napus. The sequence goes on from NC_063443.1 coordinate 5,582,022, forward strand.
AGAGCACTGGTCACTCACTCTGATCGAGATATATTTTACAAATCTATTCCCATATATTTTCCAAATCTTCTTGTACTTAGTTAGATTTAGGAAGATTCTAACTGTACTTCACTGAGCCCTATACGAAAGGAAGATCGCTTTTGTTGAAGGGTAGTCTGGACAAATCAACCTCTCCACGTAACCAACACATTTTCCTGTTGCACTATTTTTGGCATTTTTTTAGTTTCCATGTTTTCCTTGGTTTTTGGACAAATTATCCCAAACATAAATCCTACAAGTTCAGAAAATAAATAAACAAGTTCATAATAAGAGGAGAAGAGATAGAGATGTGAGGACTAGTCGGTGTCCTCATCAGTCGCCTCATCATCCTCTGGGAAGGGTCCCTGCGTGCTGCTGGTGCTGGTGCCTGCGCTCCTGTGGCTCTCCTGCTCCGACAAGAAACTCTAGCCCAGATGGCCTGAAGAGCGTCCACCACGAACCTCTGAAAGTCTCCCTGGTCGTGCATAGGGATGTCTGATATGTTCGGGAAGTCGGGGAGAGGAGGTGCCTGTGCGTCCTGAGATCTGGTACGGCGAATGCTGGGAGGTCGGCGTGACATGTTCCGCGGGTTGCGGAGGAATGCCTCGTCTGGCATGCATCGAAGCTGCTCCACGTTGTTGCCCAAGTCAGTGATCCTTCTATCTGGTAGGGGTAGAAGGCGATGCTCATCGCGGATCCTGAAGCACCAGAGTTTCCCTTCCTCGAGCCATAGTGAATGCACCAAGTGCTGCTCGTCGAGGAAGGCGTGGTGGCGGTCGGCAGAGCGAGAGTCAAGGCGGATGCCGAGATACTGAAAAATCGGGTTTAGAAGACTCCCAACTGTCTCCTTCTTATTCTTACCCTTGCTGGTGAAGGGCTTCTTCTTCAGCTCCACCAAGTGCGCGGCAAAGACAGCTTCGAGGTTCGGCGGGCTTACCTCGCCGTCCTCGTCCAACTCAACCAAATCCACCACGCCATTCACTGCGCAGAAAAGTAATGTGAGCTCCTTTATCCTGACCTTGTTGGGCTCCATCTTGCAAACCAGTGTGTTTGCAAGGAGCCGTAGGAAGTAGCAAAGTGCAGAATGGCGGATGTCTGATAGCACGGCCATGTTCGTGTCCCAAACTCCTGTGCCGACGATGTCCCAGAATCCCTCAATGTGTGAGAAAGGTAGGACCGTGTAAGAGGCGATGCTCTCATCGAAACCGTAGATGCGGCAGAGCTCGGAGATAGTGATCCTGTAGCGTGTCCCTCTGGCGAAGAAGGTCAAAGTGCCATCTCTCGCTACCCTCGCAGCTGAAGTCCTGTAGGTGACTTCGACAGTGGCCATGAACTGGCGGACGAGATCGGGGTAGAGGTCGTAAGCGCGAGAGGGCATGGTACCGAGTCCTAGCTGTGTGATCATGTCCTTAATATCTCCCTCGATCCCGAGCTTCTTCAGGATGGGTCGGTCAAGGAATTTGGTGGGCTCGATAGAGACTCCTAGCCATGCATTGTAGAAGAGGCTGTCGTAGTCGTCCCAGTCATCGGACAGAGGACGCTGACGGCACTCGTTGCTGTTGATCGCTGCCTTAGGATCATCATAGCCCGGGACATCGAATGGTGTGTTTTCGGCGCGAGGCCATGGATGACGCTGTGGGTTGGAGGAGCTGCTAGTCTCGTCGAACCTCGTGTTCAACATGAGTTCTCTGTTTCGTGCGTTTGTCTCTGAGCTGCTCATCTGAAACCAAGAAGAAAAGAAAGTTAACATTGTCGATAAAATGTAATATCGATCGATGGGTTGTACTGAACATCGATCGATATCGTCGTGTCGGAACAATCGGACAAGAGAGCATCGGTCGATGCGAACAAGTTCATATCGACCGATGTCGAATCGCGAAACCTGCAAAATCACTCAACTCCAAATTGCGTTTATACGAATCAAAAGGCATGGAAATCACAAACCGAACTCTAGATAAGCAATATGAACTACAAAAAATCTCTCAATCACACTAAATCAAGCGTTCTAATCCAACTCAAAACGAAAACCCTAATTTTTCGAAAAATTGAAAATTTCGAGTGCATACCTTGAATGTTGATTTCGGGAGTGGATTTAACAGTTACAGAGTGAAAAATCGAGTAGATTTAGGCGAAGAACAGACGAAATCCGTCAAGAATCAAGAGAGAAAAGAGGTGTTTCTGTTTTCGGTTTCGTTTGTGAGTGTGGAAGAGGAAGTGGGCTGATATCGAGTGAAATAAGTGTTAAAACCGTCGATATGCCCGCATCGATCGATGGCAGTAATCCTCGTCGATCGATGTCCTCTTTAAAGACAAATTCTAATTTCTAAATTTCCTAAATACTGCTAATATTAAGAAATACGGAAATTACTATTAATTACTATTAAATAGAATTTATTAATTTTGATTAATGATTTTTTAAATTAATTTATTATTATTATTATTTTATTTATTTTTTTTATTTTTTATAAAAATGGGTTGCCTCCCATTCAGCGCTAAATTTTTAAGTCTTTTGCTCGACTTCCTGATTAAACTAATTATCAGGTTCATACAGCACCATGGGCACTTTCGCTGGTGGTTTTGTACAATAATGCTTAACTCGTTGGCCATTCACTGTAAATTCCTGGCCTTTATCATTTTGTAAGGTGATAGCTCCGGAGGGTTGAACGTTCGTTACAGTGAAGGGTCCAGACCAACGGGATTTTAGCTTTCCAGGAAATAAAGTTAATTGAGAGTTATAAAGGAGGACTTGATCATCCGGTTCGAAGTGCCGGGATATGATTTTTTTATCGTGATAAGCTTTAGTCCTTTCTTTATAGATTTTTGAATTTTCAAAAGCTAAATGTCTGATTTCATCAAGCTCGTTAAGCTGGATGAGTCTCCTTTCTGCAGCTGGTTTGATATCAAAGTTCAAAAGTTTGGTAGCCCAAGCTGCTTTATGTTCCAGTTCGACTGGTAGATGACATGATTTTCCATAAAGGAGGTGGAATGGTGTTGTTCCTAACGGCGTTTTGTAGGCGGTCCTGTAGGCCCAAAGTGCATTATCTAGTTTCCTAGACCAATCTTTTCTGGAGGTTCCTACGGTTTTCTCTAAGATTTCCTTAATTTTCCGGTTAGAGACTTCTACTTGTCCACTAGTTTGTGGGTGGTAAGGTGTAGCTACTCTATGATGAACACCATTCTTTTTAAGCAATCTATCAAAGATTTTGTTAATGAAATGAGTTCCACCGTCACTAATGACTACTCTTGGAACTCCAAATCTTGGAAAGATTATACTCTTGAAGAGTTTAATAACCACAGATGCGTCATTGGTAGGAGAAGCTACTGCTTCGACCCATTTGGATACGTAGTCTACAGCGACTAGTATATATTTGTTTCCATATGAAGACGGGAAAGGTCCCATAAAATCGATACCCCAGCAATCAAAGACTTCAACTTCAAGAATGAATTTCTGTTTCATTTCGTGTCTTTTGCTGATTTTTCCACGTCTTTGGCATCTGTCACATTGGGTTATAAATGCATGGACATCGCGAAAAATGGTTGGCCACCAAAATCCTGCTTGGAGAATTTTCGAAACCGTTTTAAAGGTAGCGAAATGTCCTGCATAATCAGCTCCGTGACATTGGTAAATAATGTCTGGAATTTCAGCTTCGGATACGCATCGTCTGTATATGCCATCAGAACAATGCTTATAGAGGTAAGGTTCATCCCAATGATAGCGTCTTACTTCTCTGAAAAATTTCTTCCTCATATATCCCTTGAGTTCGTCTGGCTCAACCTCAGCTGCCAAATAGTTAACTATGTCGGCATACCAGGGTCGGTTATCCGGGTTTCTACCAATCGCGTTTACCTCCCGTTGTGATAACACCTCAGGTGTGAGATTAATCTCATCACCGTAAACATTAACTTGTAAACCGAAGTTGATTTTAATAGACGGGGGTTCGTGATTTTGGTTATCGGGGAGATGAGAAATTACATCAGTCTCGTCATCGATCGATGTATCACAAAGTGAATCGACCGATATGCCATCTCTCTCATCGATCGATAGATCTTCCGATGTGAGAGATATTTGACCAACGAAGGATGTATCTATGTGTGCAACATTCTCTGTGGGAAAGAAATCGTCTATAGGGACATAATCCTCTATCCTTATCCTAGAAAGATGGTCACCGACCCCATTATCTACTCCTCTCTTATCCTTAATCTCAATGTCAAACTCTTGGAGTAGTAGAATCCAGCGTATGAGTCAAGGTTTAGCATCTTTCTTTTGCATTAAATATTTGATGGCAGCGTGTCAGTGTGAACTATCACTCGTGAGCCAATCAAGTATTGACGGAACTTTTCAAAAGCATAAACTACAGCTAATAGTTCCTTTTCTGTTGTTGCGTAATTCCGTTGTGCTTCATCAAGCGTGCGGCTTGCGTAGTAAATGGCATGTAGCTTTTTATCTTTCCTTTGGCCTAGAACTGCTCCAATTGCGAAATCACTCGCATCGCACATGATTTCGAAAGGAAGATTCCAGTCGGGGGCTTGTACGACGGGGGCAGTGATAAGGGATTTCTTTAAATCTTCAAAAGTTTTCATGCATTCGGGGGTAAAATCGAATTTAATATCCTTGCATAGTAGGTTATTTAAAGGTCTAGCGATTTTGCAGAAGTCCAGTATAAATCTCCTGTAAAATCCGGCGTGTCCGAGAAAACTTCGCACGTCCCTAACAGTTTTGGGTGGAGGTAAACTGGTCATTACTTCAATCTTAGCTCTATCGACCTCTATTCCAGCGGCGGAAACCCTATGTCCTAACACTATTCCATCGTTAACCATGAAATGGCATTTTTCCCTGTTTAGGACAAGGTTCTTTTCTTCGCATCTTTCCAATACTTTGCATAAATTGTCGAGGCAACTCTTAAAATCTGATCCATAGACTGAAAAGTCATCCATGAATACCTCCATGAAGTCCTCGATCATAACTGTAAAGATTGACATCATACAACGTTGGAAAGTAGCGGGGGCGTTACATAGACCAAATGGCATTCTGCGATATGCGAAAGTTCCATAGGGGCATGTAAACGTTCTCTTTTCTTGATTATCCGGGTGTATAGGAATTTGGAAAAATCCAGAATATCCATCAAGAAAACAGTAATACTAGTGATTAGCTAATCTCTCCAGCATCTGATCAATAAAGGGAAGGGGAAAATGGTCTTTCCTAGTAGCGGCATTCAATTTCCTATAATCAATGCACATCCGATGACCAGTAACGGTACGAGTCGGAATGAGTTCGTCTTTTTAAAGAACCCTTGATCCCATGATTGCCTACCTTTTCGTTTGACTTTGGCACATGAGGTGGCGGGTTTGGCTAGGTAACATAATGGCAATGTATCGGACTGCAAATCCTGGAATGACGGTTCGACCCCGTCCTTGGCCTCTCCTTTCAGTCGAGTTGCTAAAGCACCTCTCTAGACAAGTGCTCGAGTCACTCCGAGGAACGCCTTTTCAGTCGAGTTGCTAAAGCACCTCTCCTTTGCTGTTCGAGTAAACAAGAAATGCTCGAGTTACTAAATACCCCTAACCGGGCCCCTCTCTGATAAAGAAAAAAAACGAAAAAATCTCAAATTTATGAAAAATTATGTTATTAACAATCTAGTTCGACTATTGTTACTCCTGCTCGGTAGTTCCGTAGCACGTTTTTTCAAACGTTTTCTAGGATCAGAAGGAAGCGCTATTCTGACAACTATGTGCGTTTCATTCTTCGCACTGGTGGGCTTCCTATTTTTATTTCGAATTTATTACTTTCGTTTGAAAGGACCACTGAGGGAGATTCTCAATCTCTTCTTTCTAAATGCTGTTGAGATTAAGAAACCTGCTATGGAACTGGTCTAAAGGACCACGTTCGTCAGGATGGCTCGACGTGGATCCCTGTTTTTATTCCTAGTTCCACCTTCTTGACATAGTTTCCGTCTCTTGAATACCAACTTTCTGCAGGGGTGGATTGAGCGGTGGCAACGTCCGAAAGGTATGATTTTGTAGTAGATGGCCCCTTCCCTTCCTGAAACGGCTTAAATAAAGCTCGCCCTCGAGAAGAAAGATAGAAAAGAAAGAAGGTAAATGCCTTTATAGCTAAGAAATCTGCACTCTGAAATTAAGTTTTTGATAAATGAAACTTTCAGGGAAGGGTAAGAAGATGCTAGCGTAGTTCCGAAGGCTTTTATTCTAATAGGGCTGCTTCCTCTTTCTCCCGTTGAGTTGGGCTACCAGTTGTAGAGAACGTAGGACTTCCCGGTAAGCGTATCCCCGAAGTGTAGCGCAGGCTGTCCGAGTGGACCCACGTTGACTAACCTATCCACAACTACATCCCCGAGCGGCAGTCAAACGGAGGCGTGAATGCAAGATGCCAGCGGAATGATCGGCCGGACAGAGGCTAGGGCGACTTCCCACCGCGTCCTTCCCTGTGATACCTCCCTTTTTGGGTACAACATGTACGGGGCTTACCCATTTGCTATCCGAAATAGGGTAAATAACTCCAGCATCAAAGAGTTTTATAATTTCGTTTTTATCTACTTCCTTTAGATTCGGATTCAATCTCCTTTGCTGTTCTATTGACGTTTTAGCGTCATCTTCCAAGTTAATCCGATGCATGCAAAGATCGGGAGAGATTCCAGGAATGTCATCGAGAGAATACCCGATCGCTTTCCTGTACTTGCGTAATTTATTCAGCAATAAAGCAAGTTCTCCGCTAGTGAGATTGGCGTTGACAATAACAAGGTAGGACTGATCATAAAGGTAAGCGTACTTAAGACCGCTGGGTAGAGGTTTTAATTCTACCTTTGGTGCTTTATCTTTAGACCAATTTGATTGCGAGGGAGGTTGTCAATCGACGATATCTCGAAGGTATCGATCGATGACAACTTCGTAATCGTCATTTTTTTCTACATTTGCAACTTCGATGCTAGCGTCCATTAGTCGCATGTAATCGTCTGTCCTATCTGATATGCTGAAAACTTCATTTTCCACGTGGTTAAGGGTGTCTTCTAAGGGGTTGTCTGAACACATGTTTATGAAAGAGTCTCTTTCATCCTCAGAAACGTTTTCCACGTAGAAGGCCTGGTCATCTATTAGGGGTTGCTTAATCAGTTTTTCCATATCAAAAGTCATCGAGATATCCCCTATGTTCAAATTAATTCGTCCTTCTTTGACGTCAATGATTGCTCCAGCTGTAGCTAGGAATGGCCGACCCAAAATGAGGGGGTCTTTGGGTTCTTGTCTGTATTTCAACACAACAAAATCTGTAGGCACGATGCAATCGTTAATCTTTATGGGAACATCTTCGAGAATTCCTTCGGGTACCCTAATAGATCTATCAGCTAAAACCAGGGTGATCGGAGTTGGCATAAACTCTTTATATCCTAACATCACTGCAACAGAGTAAGGCATAAGGTTCACGCTAGAGCCGAGGTCACATAATGATCTAGGGAAGCGCGTGTTTTCTATTTTACAATCTAGGACGAAACTACCAGGATCTGATCTCTTCGTTGGAGTTTCTCCTTTAATCATAGCACTTACTTCTTCTGAAATCATCATCACGCTATGTTCTGCAATTGGATAGTTTGGAGATGTCATATCCTTTATATACTTCTTAATTGAAGGTGCTATTTTTATAGCATCACTAAGGGACATCTCGACAGTAATCTTATCTAAGGCTTTCTTGCAGATTGCGTTTTCTAATGATTTCTTAGTTTGCGTCTTAGGAGGAAAAGGGGGTAAGGTTCTATAGACTCTTTCAATTATGGGCTCGGGTTGAGTAGACCGTCGATCGACGGGGTTTTCAGGTTGTCGATTGATGGTAGATGTCTTGGGTCGATCGACGCCAGTTCCGTACTGTCGATCGATTTTATCCTCAATCTTCGTATCTTCTTCTAGTTCTAAGTCTATTGCCTTTTCCTCAGCCTTTTCAGCGGTGGTTTTCCGGTTCTCTTTAGATGGATTTGGGTCAAGATCGTTAAGAAGAATAGGATGAGAGTTGCTTTTCCCGGTCTTGTCGGTGTCGTCAGGCTTTCCAACATCTGAGTTATTCCTCGTATCTGCTGCGAGGTTTTTCCCGCTGCGCAGCATTACGGCACTGACTTGACGTCTTGGGTTTAGATCAGTTCTTCCGGGAAGACATCCAGCGTCTCTCTTTATGGCAGTTGCAATCTCAGCTACTTGACCTTCTAATTTTCGGATTAGTTCTCCTAAAGAATCTGCTTTCTCCATCAATTCTCCGTAAACCATATTTATCATTCCGTAAAACTCCGATTTTGTCTTACTGATACCACTCAAATTACCCTAAGGAGTGTTACTCTCATCAAAAGAGGTTCAGATGTAGTACTTAGGGATCAAATCCACAAGGAACTAGGGAACAATTAAATCTAGTGTTTATTAATTCTAAAGGTTATAAATGTTTAAATGAAATAGCAATAGTAACAAGCGAGTAAATAATAAATGTAACGTGGTTGGAAATGATATTAGATGCAGGGCCACTATTCAGGTGTTGGAGATTATAATACCTATAGATGCCTAACTGTTGCATGCATGATATATTAGAGCTCATTCGCTTAACTCAATGATCAGCTGTCGCATGTACCACTGGTTAACAGACTAGATCTCGTGTCTCAACGGTTAGTATGCAGACAACGAGAGAGTATCGATCGATGGTCTATTAAGACGTCGACCGATACACCTTTGCCAACGTCGAGCGATTGTCAGTTGAGGACGTCGATCGACGGGTTCTAGCCAGGCCTATGCGCGAGTATGAAATGCCCTACTAAGATGCTAAATTGGCGGTTACCCCTCTCTAGCAATCCTAATATGATAGATAGATGTCATGATGGGATAACAAGGGTGCTTGAGTATGCAATCTTATGATCAAGTTCTAGTTAGCAAGGCTAAAACAAGCAATGAATACAAAGCTATCATGAATTTCACAACAAGGCAGATCTATAGTTTGGGGCTAATCCCACAAACCTATCTGAACCATGGATCTAACAGTTGAACTACTCAGACATAGCAAAGCAATTCATCACAATAAAAGAATAGAAACTCATAGTATAGATGAAAAGAAATAGAAACAAGGAGTTCCAATCACAAGTGATCTTCTCTCCCAAATGAAACTTGTAACAAAACTAGGTCTAGAAAAAGCTCTCTTCTTCTGCCGTCAAAAAATTTAGGCAGTATATATTCTACTAGGTTAAAAACTCGTCAGGGCATTTTGGTAATTTGGCTTGGCCTTGGTTTTTAAGTCTGCTGAATCCAAAATGTCGCGTCTGGTGTCTCGACATCGATCGATGGTACTTGTGTACATCGATCGATATTAATCTTCATCTGTCGAGGCATTTCCTGATATCGATCGTCAGCACTGATGCGCATCGATCGATTGTTCTTCCTCTCGTCGACCTCTAAGTGGTCAGCTCGGGTGAAATGTCCTTTAAGCTCCAAAATGCTCCAAAGTCATAGCTTTACTCCGAAATGCACCTGAACCTGAAAACATACCTAGAAGAGTAGAAAACATAGATATATATATATATAGTAAAATACTTATATACCATGGATAAAAATTGGTCAAATCCAAGGTATATCAACTCCCACAGACTTACCCTTTTGCTTGTCCTCAAGCAAAACATACAGGCAGTCTCTCTGAAAGAGGTTTGAAAATATTTGGGGATTTAAGATTTTAAAACATAGAAATCTTTCCTCAACAATTTTGCAACCACATTTAAAAAGTCATAATCACAAAAGCACACTATGCAATATCCTAGCTTAGCAACCATTTCTAACATAACACAATTCATCAATTCATGTCTGACATCCCCTCTACTGATTTTATTTCTTAGCATAAATATAAAGTGAATGCTTTACATTGGGTGTATCGATCACATGATGCAAGGATTTCAGACAGGTATCTAGAGCTGCAGGTAAAAGTTAGTTCCTAATTTCTCTCTCTCTGAATTTCTCTCTTGAGTCAAAGTCTGCTTCCATTGCAAGATCAGTGACCAAGATTGGACAGGCTTCCATGAATCAAAACTTAATGGTGGTTGCCACCAAGTTCTGTTCACTTCTTTTTGACCTATATCCAAGAGTTCTTTGCGAAAGGGAGCCTTGAAGATTGCCGCCTCCAAGTCCCGTTTTGAACTCTTTTATTTGAGTCTTTATGAATCAAGCCTTAATGGTTTTAGCCACCAAGTCCTATTCAGACTCATCCTAATTAAACAATAGATCTTTTTTTTTTAAATACTCACTAACTAATCTAGGGTCGAAATTTAGAGAGAAAAAATGTGATAAATAATCTAAACCAGGCGTTACCTTACAGACCTGTCTGAAGAATCCGATCCCATGTATACCAAGCCCCAAGACAAGCGGTTATGTCAGGTTTAGTGTTGGAAATCAGCTTTGGTTACTTCATACGGTTCAAGGCAAGTGTGTAGTTGATAGGTTGATCCACTTTAGCATCTTTAGTGCTATCTGCAATCAGTAAATCTAAAATGGTGCTAAAGATTGGTTAGATATTCATGTTTAAATCAATACAAGATTATAGTCTCTATTTTCAATAGCTAAGCATAATTTATTTAAAATTCCTTTTCACATAAGAATAAAATAAATTATATCAGTAAATCTCCCCCCAGACTTAAATTACAGTGTCCCAGTGTAACTCAGCCGGAGTTATGATGAATATTTTATGATGTACGAAATGTAACAAGTAAGGAAGATACATCTGACCGGATTAGATATTGATCGATGGGTAAGTGTTACATCAATCGTCGTGTGGTTGACTATGTCGAACGATGTCGACGTCTCGTCGTCGGTCGATATTCAGGTCCTCCTACATGGGTCTCCTAAATCTGAAAGAAATGAAACAAAAGGAATTAAATGCTAGCTAATAAAACCTAAATAAAATACCTAATAGTGGGTTGCCTCCCACTCAGCGCTTGGTTTAAGTCATTTAGCTTGACTGTGGTAGTGATTGGCTATTGGGTGGAGAAGCAGCTGCTTGTTGGAAAGCAAGCATCCACGTCATCTATGCGCATTCTGGACCAAGATGCAATGAAACTTCTTGTGGCCTCATCATTTCTTGTCCATTTGTCATCCATCTTCTCAAGTACATTAGAGATGTTCTGTAGCCTTTCGTGAACGTTGTCAATGCTGACCTGGTGCCAGCCTATGTTGTCATAGGCGTATGCTGAAAGTTCTGTCAGTTCCTTTTGCATTGACTCTACCGTCTTGTGTATCAGCTGCTCGCCGATTGGTGTAGACTCGGCGTCGATCGATGCGATTATGTGTTCGTTGGTCGATCTCGGCGAGTTGCCATCGATCAATTTTGCTAGTGTCCTGTCGATCGATGCTGATATCTGGTGTTGAGCTGCGAGTTGCCTCTGAATGGCTTTGACTTCTTTCTGTAGCCATTCTGCGTGGCTGTCTAGTCCACTGATTTTGTTGTCGAATGGAAAGTAGATGTCATCGCAGCGTTTGTCAAGTCGTTCCTCCATGGTGTCTAGAGCAGTGTAGATCTTGGATGTGATCTTGTCAACCTCTGCTGCTGTGTAAGGAAGTAACTCCACAGGTTTCTTGCCATCGATCCAAGGCCCTCGTAGCCTGTCGATCGATGCTGATTTTGCCTGCAAAAAACTTTGATTAGTAATGTTCTCAATATCCTTTTGGGCATGAAGTAATTGACTAGACAATTGTTTAAATCTATCATGACTGGTGATATAAAGCGGTCATGCATATCCTCGTAAGTCCTCAGCCTCTCATTCATGGCTGAGACTTTAGCGTCGAGCGATGTGAAGGTACACATGTCGATCGATGTGGCTGGTTGTTGGTCCTTCTTGCGAATGGTGTCCAGATCTTGCTGTAGTAGCTCGATTTTAGTGCTTAGCCAGTCCACGTTGTTGTTGAGAGGGCAGTAAACGTCGTTTATCCTCGTGTTGATGTATGAGACTTCCCATTCATCCCTGTGTTGTGTTGAACATTGCGGTTCTGCAGGGGTCTGAGCTGTAGGAAGACTGACGTCGATCGATGTTGCATGTGGTGCGTCGATCGATGCTGAGGTCGTAGCTTCCTTCTCAAGTTGCTGACGTAAACTCTCAATTTCTGTCATCATTTCTGCCATACATCTGAAAAGCTCATTGTAGCCTCTATCCAAAGGCTGATGTGTATCTTCTACCAATGTTTTAAGCTCCTCTCCCAGTTTCTCCTGAGCTCCACAAATACCAAACACCATCTCATCGATTTCATCTTTGGTGTAGAGTTCTGGTGCCAGTCTTGTGAGTGTGAAAGAAGTGGCATGTTCTGGAAGACAGATGTGGCTCTCTTCAAAAAGAGATGCTTTTTCCAATAATTTCCTGATGTTGTCCTTTGTGACAGGTATCATCTCACCAGCTACGCCTCGTGCATGTCCACACTCATCTCTGTAGACTCCATACTCGTCCCTTTGTTCCCAAGTGAACTTTCTGGCTCCGTACATGTCAAAAGCACGGTTCCCGCATTCATAACGTCTGTCGATCGACGTCGGGTCATCTCTATCGATCGAAGTTGGTGTTACCCTGTCGATCGATGTCTCCGTTGTACCGTTGATCGATGCTTGCCCTTTTGGTTGGTGTGATAGATCTGGATTGATCTCTGTTGTGGCGACTCCTACGTGGTTGTTAAGATCTGTTTGAATGAAGTCTGGAGTGCCACGTTGCTGTGAGAATAGGTTGTCAGGTCCATTGGCTACTTGAAAGATGTCTGCTATGTCCTCTCTGGACACTTGTAAAATCCTTCCATCCATTGCACGTGCATTGCCATTTGGGTCCCTGAAAATACCAAATTCATCAGGTGTTAGAAAACCGTAATCAATGTTTGCATAATCATTCAATTTAGAAATAGAAAGATTAGGGTTTAGAGTAGTATCGATCGATGTAGATACAATTACATCGATCGATGGCAGAGTAATTTCTGTAGAACTTGTGTTCTTGAGATGATTGATCTTCATGGATTTTTCTGTTGATGTAGAAGGAAGAGTATTCATCTTTTTTGTTTGTGTGTTTTCTCTGATGTGTGTAGGTGGTTTCGGAGGTGCAAAACGATTTATATAGGTATCTATAAACCTAGTTGGGGAGGAAATATTCTCCTGCTCCTGAATTTTCGCTGCGGTGCGAATATCGAGTGATGTTCCTTTACGAATGTCAATCGATGTGAGCGGTTGTTTTGCTGGACGAGGGTGGGTATCGACTGATGTGGAGTGCACAGCGTCGAACGATGTGGGGAACGTGTTGGTGAATTTATGTGTTTCAAGTCTTTCATCCTGCAAAGACATTTCTATTGCACGTTCTTTCCAATAATCTTCATCGAATTCCTCTGTATGTTCCTCATTAGGTGAAGTAATTACAGTGTCAACTGCAAAACTTTCATGGAAACCACTGTCTGCCCAACTGCCTATGGAATAATCATCATGTCCTCTCTTGCTTGGAGGTTGGAAGGCAAAATGTTGGTAACAATGATTAGGTGAAGCGAAATGGTCAACTGGGTGCATTACGTCGAGTGACGTGTTGTTGCGGTCATCGGTCACCATTGACACATTGGAATCGATCGATGGAAAGGTTGGGGTGTCGATCGATTCCGAGTACTCTGTTTCGTACTCCGATTCATACTCTGCTCCACAATGGCATGCGCCAATGAAGCCAAGTTCTTTCCCATAATCCACAGAATTAATGACCTTTCTCTTAGGTCGGATGGGGTCGTAGTGGATGTTTGGGTCTATGAGCGTTAGACACAATTTTTTTTTTCATGTCACATACAGCTCCTACTGTAGCTAGGAAAGATCTTCCAAGCAGAAGTAAAGAGTTCCAGTTAAGCTCGATGTCTAGTACATGAAAATCTACAGGGACAAGGGCATTACCAATCTGTACCTCCAGATCTCTTATGATTCCTTCTGATCGTTTCTCTGAAAGATCCACGAAGGTGAAGGATTCCGTTGAGGGTTCGATGGTCAAACCAAGCTGGTCTGCCATGATCTTAGGGAGGATACTAACTGATGCTCCTGTGTCACACATTGAATGGGGGAAATTCAACACCCTTGACTACGCATGGTATTGCAAACTTCCCAGGATCACTCTTCTTCGTCAATGTGATCCTGTGTTTCATCTTCTCTCTGACTTGATGAAACATTCTCCTAATGTCCTCCTCAGTTACCTTTGTTTCTCTGAAGAACATCCACAACCGGTGTGTGAAGTAAGCTTCATCAAAAGGTTTTTCGATTGGGATTCTGAGGACTCTTTTAGTGAAACCATCCATCTCCTTATCGTTAGCTTCCCGCTTAAGGTTTTTAGGAATCTTCTCCTTTCTTTTCCTTAACCTTCTCCCTTCAGATTCTTGTTCTTCTTGAACTGATTCTGGTGAACTATCTAAAGGGTTGGGTTTTGGTTCGGGTGGGTTTGCTAATGGTTTAGGTGGTGGTCTGAGTACATTGATGTAATCATTATCGATTGAGGGTAACCGCACTCGGTATGTCAGAGGTGCATGTCGATCGATGGGAGGTGTGTTGTGACGATCGACGTCGAACTCACTCTGTCGATCGATGGTTGGCTCAACCGATCGATCGATTTTATCATAGAAAGGGGAGGGTGGGTGAGGATGCTTAGCTGCGAATTCTTCATGAGTTAAAATTTGAACCGCATTGCACTCAGTCGATTTGGCAGACGATGTCGATCGATGTCTAGAGTAATCCGCCATCGATCTTCATCATGGTCTGTCGATCGATGCGAGTTCATCGACATCGGTCGACACCATTGGGATCTGCCGAGACTCATGGAGCATTCGATTTCGAAATCTCCTTCCTCAAGCTTTTCATTTCTCACCACTAGCCAGAAATCATCATCTATGATGGCATTTACGTGGTGTTTCCCTTTGTCGGCTCCTGCTTCTCTAGCGAAAGCTTCTTGCCTCTTTATAGTCTCGCCCGTCTGAATTACTTGGGTTTCAAGTTTTCTCACCTGAGTCCCTAAAGTCTCGATTTTGGTGTTCAGATTGTTATAGGCGGAGTCTATTTTACCGTTGAAATCCACGGTGATTTGTTGTTGTCCCAACAGTACTCGATCAAGCATCACTTCGATCTTGCTTTCCTGAGTCTGGGGTGGTGGATTTTGGTAGTAAGAGTTCGAGTAGCTCTTGCTGTTGTTGAAGGGTTTTTGAAATTGTGAATTTTGGTTACTTCTTTGGCCATTTCCAAAGAAGTTTCTGTTTCCGCCCTGGTTTCCAAATTTCTGGAATCCGGTACCTCCGATGTAGTTCACATTTTCTTCTCCTTCCGTATCTGCTACTTCTCCTTCAGCTGAACAGACTTGCTTCCTAAGAAGCTCGTGCACCACATCTAACTTACCTCTTACTTCGTCCATCTGTTCCTTCCCGATAGAGGCCACAGACTTCTTCCGTTCAGAGTCAGTGTTTTTGGTGCTGCTACTGTTAGCAAGGTTTTCGATAAGTCTCACAGCTTCCAACAGATTCCGAGTAGTGAAGTTTCCTTCACTCGCCGTATCAAGGGCCATTTGATACTGTAAGGCGAGACCTCGGAAGAAAGTACTTAGCAGCTGCACTTCGTTAAATCCGTGGTGTGGACAGTCTCGCTGGAAGAACCTAAATCTAATCCACGCATCTTTGAAGGACTCTCCAGCCTTCTGCGAGAATGTGGAAATTTTGTTCCGAAGTTCTTCAGCGCGCGCCTCATCGAAGAAGTTTCGTAAGAAAGCATTCTTGATGTCGCTCCAGGATGTTAAAGATCCTGTGGGTTGCTGCCTAAGCCAGTGCATCGCTTCTCCATTCAGCGTGTATCTGAAGAGCTTGCACAGCAGGTAATCTTTGGGGACTCCTTCCATCCGAATAGCAGCGATTAGATCCTCGAACCGTTCCAAATGGTCCATAGGATGCTCGTGCGGTAACCCATAGTAGGGTATCTGCGACACGAGAGTGTAGTATTGAGGCTTCAGCTCGAAATTCTGCTTCTGGATCTCCGGAAGTCGAATAGCTGATATGTTGGAATAGTACTCATCTGGGCGATTGTAGTCGGCCAGTGGTTTCGATCGAGCGTCCTCATCTACAGGTTGAGCAGCTCCTGTAGCATCAGCATCAGGGATTACAGTTCCCTGAGCATCTATTTTCTGACCTGTTACATTACGCAGATGACCGGCCTGGTCATACAGGTTTCCGTTCTCGTCCTGAGTTAGAATAATAATGTTTACCATTTTTGACGACACGGTATCGATCGACGTACGCGGTGTAGTATCGATCGTTGTCGAACAATTGGGATCGATCAACGATGATGGTCTGGTGTCGGTCGACGGTTGGTTGTGCGTATCGATCGACGACGAAGTGGTTGCGTCGAGCGATGTGGAACGTTGACCTCTACGGATGGTGCGTTTCAAATGAGCAGGATCGTCTGAGAACAGTAAGTCTTTCTCCTTGTTGCTTCTGGTACCGCTGGGCATGCACCTGAAAAGACAAGAAAAAGATTATTAGAAAGGGGGTAAAGAAAAGAATAAGAATCAATAAAACTAAATCTAATGGCGATCAAAGCTGTTGGGGTCAAAAACGGTTACGACAAATTTAACATCCAAAACATCCGAGGAAGAAAGTGAGAATTTCTCCGAAGAGTACTTTTCGAAAAATAGACTCTTTCTTACGAAAAAGCTTTACGGAAGAAAGAATGGAGATGCCCGACGAAGGCTCGAAACAGGTCGCTACGTAGCGACCGAGCTCGAGCCAAAGCTTGGTCGCTACGTAGCGACCGAGCGATTGTCCCGCTCGGTCGCTACGCAGCGACCGAGCTCAGCCAAGCTCGGTCGCTACAGCCAAGCTCGGTCGCTACGTAGCGACCGAGCGCTCGTCCCGCTCGGTCGCTACGTAGCGACCGAGCACTCGTCTCACTCGGTCGCTACGTAGCAACCGGGCTTGAGCCAAAGTTCGGTCGCTGTGTAGCGATTGAACCTTTCCGAACATCGATACGACACCAGTCCATGCATTCTCGTCAAACCTTCGAATGCTATCTCCCGAAGACCGTAGCAAGCTCAGTCCATGTTTCCCGCTATTCTAATTCATCGATCAAACTTCGCGGATTAGAAACCGCGGAAAACTCGTAGTAAACGTGTCGAGTCGGAAAACGGCCCAAAGGGACCTAAAACACGATTCGAAGCCCATCCTACGATTTTCCTAACCAAAAGCCCGTAAACCACAGCATGGTTTACGCTTGGCCCACGAGGAAGGATAAATGTCAAGTTTCCGCGGATAAATACGGAAGTTTTGAAGATAATTGTGAAGATCGGGAAAAATGGAAAATCTCCATTTTATGCTATGACGGCTTAAGGGCAGAAGAGTAAAAGCGTAAACCGACCTTGGAGCTAGTATATAAGGAGTCCTAGGCGAGGAGCAGAAGAGAGAACTTTTTCAGAGCAAACTTAGCACTTAGAGCAATTTAGGCAATTTTCCGTTTTTGTTATTTCGAGCTGCGACTCAATTAGGTTTAGCCGTCTTAGGGTTGCTAGAACTAGGAATCTCGCCGACAGCTCTCGAGCCCAGGCTTATACCTTGTTGTAACGCTCATACGCAGATTCGGAATAAGATCTACTTTGCTCTCTTTTCGATTTCTTATTTTTATCGTTGTTATTCTCGTGTTCTGATTGCTTGACGTGTGGTAATTAACAGATATCCGGGTCCTCTGGGAAATTAGGGTTTTCCTAGTTTCCTTATTTAAACGGAAATCGACAGTGTGAATTTCGGTTCCCACAGTTTGGCGCTAGAAGGAGGGGGACTTACGGATCAATCTAACCCGCAAAAGCCACTCAACGATCAGGAACGATATGCGAGATTCGACGTGCGCGAACGTCATCTCATTCAAGGGGGGAGAAACGATCGATCGAGCCAAACCTCGAAACGATCTCCTTGTTATCGAGTTGACGATTCGAGATATCGACGTCGCTAGAGTACTAATCGATACCGGAAGCTCGGCCGATATCATCTTCAAAGACACTCTTGAAAAGATGGGGATCAGTCAATCCGAAATCGCGAAATACCCAAGCCCACTGCTAGGACTTTCGGGGGAAACGACCATGGCCTATGGATCGATTAGACTCGCTGTCAAAGCCGGAACCGTGACGAACATCACAGAGTTTCTAGTCGTTGACCGCCCCGCATCTTACAACGTTATCATGGGGACGCCATGGCTGAACACCATGCGCGCAATCCCATCAACCTACCATCTTTGCCTCAAGTTCCCGACCCCTAACGGAGTCGAGGTAATCTGGGGAAATCCAAGAGTTTCGCAGGTTTGTTTCGCCGCGGAACTAAAACGAAAGAGACCGATCCTCGAAATTACTCCTAAGAAAGCGGAGAAAAAGACCTCCAGCAAAGATACGCGAAGTCAGGATTCAGCGGAATTCTTCTGGCAATCTCGTATCATCGCAGCTCTAGATGAAAAACGCGAGCCAACATGTGAACCCGTGGTAACGATCTGTCTCGACGAAGCCTTCCCAGAACGCTGCGTCGAGATTGGAGCCAATCTCCACGAGCCTTTAAGGACAGAACTCATAACCTGTCTTAAAAAGAACCTTAATACTTTCGCATGGGCTGCGGAAGATATGCCAGGAATCGACATTAACATAACATGTCACGAGCTGAATATCGACCCAACATTCAAACCCGTCAAACAGAAAAGACGGAAGCTGGGACCCGAACGTGCTGCCGCAGTAAACGATGAGGTCGAAAAACTGCTTAAAGTTGGGTCGATAACGGAAGTAAGATACCCGGACTGGCTCGCCAACCCCGTAGTAGTCAAAAAGAAAAACGGGAAGTGGCGAGTTTGCGTAGATTTTACCGACCTAAACAAGGCATGTCCAAAGGATAGCTTCCCTCTACCACATATCGATCGATTGGTAGAAGCAACAGCGGGCAACGAACTCTTATCCTTCATGGATGCCTTCTCAGGTTATAATCAAATTAGGATGAATCCCGACGATCGTGAGAAGACTGCGTTCATTACCGATCGCGGAACTTATTGCTATAAGGTAATGCCCTTCGGCCTCAAAAACGCTGGAGCAACTTACCAACGACTCGTGAACCGAATGTTCTCCAAACAACTCGGAAAAACGATGGAAGTTTATATCGACGACATGCTCGTCAAATCCCTCAAAGCAAGAGATCACGTGTCACATCTCGAAGAATGCTTTGCACAACTAAACTCCCATAACATGAAGCTCAACCCGACGAAATGTAGATTCGCCGTGGCATCAGGAGAATTCCTCGGCTACTTGGTCACCAACCGCGGCATCGAAGCAAATCCAAAACAGATCAACGCACTAATCGAGATGGCTTCACCAAAGAACAAGCGGGAGGTCCAAAGACTGACCGGCAGAATCGCAGCACTTAACCGATTTATTTCACGATCAACAGATAAGTGCCTGCCCTTCTACGACGTCCTGCGAGGAAATAAAAAATTCGAATGGTCGGAAGAGTGCGAAAACGCCTTCCAACAGCTGAAGCGTTATTTAGCTACTCCTCCAGTCCTCGCAAAACCCGTGGAAGGGGAGCCTTTATTCTTGTACATCGCGGTATCGGCAACGGCCGTAAGCGGAGTCCTGATCAGGGAAGAACGCGGAGAGCAGAAACCTATTTTCTACATAAGCAAAACCTTGCTGGATGCCGAATCTAGGTATCCGTTGATGGAAAAATTGGCATGCGCGGTCGTAACATCGGCCCGAAAACTAAGACCATATTTCCAATCCCACACGATTGTCATCCTCACGACTTTTCCCTTACGGACAATTTTGCATAGCCCAAGTCAATCAGATCGATTGGCTAAGTGGGCGGTCGAGTTGAGCGAGTATGACATCGAATACCGACCAAGGACGAGCGCAAAATCACAAGTGCTCGCAGACTTCTTGGTCGAACTTCCAACGGGAGCAATAACCAATGAGGAACCAAATTCCACCTGGCTCCTCCACGTCGACGGATCCTCATCCAAGCAAGGATCGGGTATCGGGATCCGTCTCACATCTCCAACGAGCGAGATCTTGGAACAATCGTTCAGGCTGGAATTCCATGCCTCAAACAACGAGGCCGAATACGAAACATTAATCGCAGGGTTACG
Source organism: Brassica napus (assembly GCF_020379485.1). Taxonomy (NCBI): domain Eukaryota; kingdom Viridiplantae; phylum Streptophyta; class Magnoliopsida; order Brassicales; family Brassicaceae; genus Brassica; species Brassica napus. The sequence continues at coordinate 5,602,177 of NC_063443.1, forward strand.
TTTGGCTCACGGCTTAAAAATACGTAATCTCCACGCCTACTGCGACTCCCAGTTAGTGGCCAGTCAATTCAGCGGAGAGTATGAAGCCAGAGACGAACGGATGGACGCGTACCTCAAACTGGTCCAAGGTCTAGCTCAAGACTTCGACTGTTTCGCCCTTACCCGGATCCCCCGTTCCGAGAATGTCCAGGCGGACGCCCTCGCGGCCTTAGCATCAAGTTCCGATCCAGGACTCAAAAGGGTAATTCCGGTCGAATTCATCGAACATCCGAGTATCGGACCACCAGTCGTTGTCAATCTCATAGAGGGTCAAGACGACGAGGAAGAAGAAGTTACGATACCACCACCATCGGAGCAATCTGATTACGGCTGTGATACCCCATGGCTTCAGACGATTCGAGACTACATTATCGACGGGCAACTGCCCGCCGAAAAATGGGCAGCTCGCAAGATCCGAACACAGGCCGCACGCTACGTAACAGTGGACGGCGAAATCTACAAATGGAGATTCTCCGGACCACTCCTGACGTGCCTGGAAGGAGAAAAGGCGAGGAAAGTAATGGAGGAAATACATTCCGGCTCATGCGGCAACCATTCCGGCGGAAGATCACTAGCCGTGAAAATCAAACGCCACGGATACTATTGGCCAACAATGATCGGAGATTGCGAGAAATTCGCACGAAAATGCGAAAAATGCCAAAGGCATGCGCCAACTATCCGACAACCGGCCGAAGTTCTTTCCTCCATCACATCGCCTTATCCCTTTATGCGCTGGGCCATGGATATTGTCGGACCTCTGCATAATTCAAAGCAAAAGCGTTTCCTTCTAGTCCTTACCGATTTTTTCTCAAAATGGGTAGAGGCGGACTCGTACGCAAGTATAAAAGACGTCCAAGTCGAGAATTTCGTATGGAGAAACATCATCTGTAGGCATGGAGTTCCTTACGAAATCGTAACCGATAACGGGTCTCAATTCATTTCCACCCGATTCGAGGCATTCTGCGAAAAGTGGAAGATACGACTCAACAAGTCAACTCCCAGATATCCGCAGTGCAACGGACAGGCTGAAACAATCAACAAGACCATTCTCGACGGACTGAAGAAACGCTTGGAGGCCAAAAAAGGTAGATGGGCCGACGAACTCGAGGGAGTCCTCTGGTCTCACCGTACCACCCCAAGGCGAGCAACGGGAGAAACTCCCTTCGCCCTGGTATACGGCACGGAGTGCATGATTCCCGCAGAAGTAGAATTTCCCGGTGTTCGAAGAAGGTTCTTACCTGAACGAGAGGAACTCAACAATGCTATGCTCTTGGACGACCTCGACCTCATTAACGAACGCCGGGATCGAGCGCTCATCCGAATTCAAAACTACCAGCACGCCGCTGCAAGATACTATAATTCCAACGTACGGAATCGTAGGTTCAATCAGGGAGATCTGGTCCTTCGCAAAGTCTTCCAAAACACCGCTGAACGAAACGCGGGAAAACTCGGAGCAAACTGGGAAGGTCCCTATAAAATCGAAAAAGTCGTCCGACCAGGTTCTTACGAAATAGCCAACATGCAGGGCATAAAAATCCCTAGAACCTGGAATGCGATGCATCTCAAAAAATACTATCACTAAACAAACCAACTCGCAATCACTGAACTACGAGACGGCTTGATCTCCGCAAGGAGTACGTAGGCAGTTTGCCGAAAGGCAAATTCAGCTGTCCCCCCTCATTAAAAAAGGGGGGAGTGGGTACGTATACTCGTATACTCCCAAAAAATCGAAAAAACTTCTTACCACACTTTTGGTGTTTTCGACTTATCAAAACATCCTCACCCGCGAAATCGCAACGAGGTCTTCGGAAATCAGTCGGCCGCTTAGGAGAATCAACCTTTAGCATCGCGAGACGTCGCAAAAGATGCCTCAAAGTTGGTTTCTTCCGAGCAAACGAAATCTCCGCAAAAAGACACATACACACACATTAACATTTATTTTGCGCAAAATAATCAAAACAACGGCACACGCCACCAAGTCCGATGCTGATCACATCGAACTCACAAACGTCCTAAACAGACATAGACATCTCACGGAGATGACTCTCTTACATCCGACACAAGGATAATAGCGCTATAAAAGAAATCCGAAATTTTGGTCTAGCACTTCCGGTCTCCGGAGAGATGCTCGATTCGTATCAAACAAGTCGTATAAGCCGAGAACTTTTCGCGGACTTTACATCGATACGAATCAGGAAGAAATCGCGACAGGAAAAACGATAGCCGGTTAGTCACCGCACAATCCTTAAACCGAAAGTAAACCTAGGTCTTGCCCTAAACCCAGCGCACTGGTCTCTAACATCTCAAAGGCATGATATCAAAAGATACGAGATTCTTAAACCACGCCTCTATGTTTACGTTCGATACCTTCAGCACCCCCGCAGAGTTCACATCTCGCGGAAGAACTCTCGAAACAGGTCTCGAATAAAACATTCCACAATTGAAGAAGGATATGAGACGACAACTCATCACCTTCCTCCCCACTATTCACAAATTCATAAAAAAGCGTTATCCGATTATCATATCATAAAGCCGCAGAGCGGCAGGGATTCAAAGCCACACACGGCCAGTCCCGAAATACAAACAAGGCCATTCAAGGCCGAAACATAAGACATAAAAAAAAAAAAAAATCTCTCGCAAGAGATCTAACCCAAGTCACCCTCAGAACTTACGCCCCCTCTTCACCCGCTGCCTCGTCCGAGCCTGGAGCCGCGTCACTTCCGTTCTCTCCGACCATCGGGTCTTTCCCCTCTGGGTCTTCTGAACACGTCGGAAGGAAGCACGCGGATTTCAGGTCGGCCAGGATGAGACCGAAATCCCCATCCTCGGCCGCCATATCTCCCTTGCAGCCGGACAGCCGGGCCTCTTCGGCCTCCAAGGTCGGGGGAGTCTCACTTTGGAACGACCGAACTACGGCCATCCCGCCCTCAATCGTCGCCAAAGCGAGATCCCTGCTCCGGATACACTCGAGGGAACCCAGGGAAGCAGAAATCCTCGCCAAGCGAGCTTGAAACTCCGCACGAAGAGCATCCGTAGCCTCTTGGATCCCGCGGCGCGCTAGTCCCGCGTCACTCTCGATCTGACGCTGGAGTCGGCGCACCTCCGAGGATTTGGCCTTCCTGGCCTTCTTTTCCTTGAGCAAGGAACTCGCCGTCTTCCCAAGGTCCCTCTCAAGCTCTCCTATCGCAACCTCGAGCTTCGACACTTTCGCAGAGTGAGAGTCCTCGACAGCCGTCAACATAGCCTCGGTTTCGGACCATCTGCCCTGAAGCTCCACCAACTCCCCGGAAAGGCGACTGGTCTCGGAACCACATTCGCTGATCATCCCATCGATCAACGATATGAACTGCGAACGGTAAAAATTCTTAAGACTAAGTCCGTGAAAAGAATGCACGAAAGACGATCGAGAATTCAAACAAGAAACAAACCTTTCCGCGAAGTCCCGATGCTAGGCTCGATCCACCTCGCTGCGAAGTCTCTCCATCACCGCTCTTGGCAAGTTTCCTTTTCCGACTCTTAGGCTGAGTAGCCAGGACAGCGCTAGGAGCACGCAATGCCAGGACGATTTCTTTTCTGGCTGGAGGCGGAGGCATAGAGTCAGCGGCTTTCTCTCTGTCCTCGACGAGGATCGGAGTCGTAGAAGATCCCGCAGGAAGGGCTTGCGGGAGAAGAGCCGCGACGTCGGTCCCATGACACGGAGCAACGACCTGCGCGGAAGAAGACGGAAACTCGGAGCCAGTTTGAGCCAATCCTTTCTCGGCTTGGCGACGAACTAGTTTCTCTCGGAAAGAAAGATGACCGGCAACACAAGCCGGCGCTTCCGCCGGAGAAGTTGGAACCGGAGCCAGAGAAGTGGCCTCACCCATCTCGACGTCGGAATCCTTCTTATCACCTTGGGAAGAAGACATGTTGAGAGGAAAGTTATGAAACTAGAGAGGTTTTTGAAGAAATGAAGAAGGGAAGGTGTGGAGAAAATGAATGACAAGAGCTCACTACTTATAGAAGTATGGGTTCGGAATGTCGTCTCGACAACTTTTTTCCGCGGAATTTTAAATGTAAATTTCGTCTAATACACTTAACCTTGTCAAAATCACCTATCCACCCGCTAGAGTCACGACTCTAAACGGGCTGGGGGGCTAACTGTTGGGGTCAAAAACGGTTACGACAAATTTAACATCCAAAACATCCGAGGAAGAAAGTGAGAATTTCTCCGAAGAGTACTTTTCGAAAAATAGACTCTTTCTTACGAAAAAGCTTTACGGAAGAAAGAATCGAGATGCCCGACGAAGGCTCGAAACAGGTCGCTACGTAGCGACCGAGCTCGAGCCAAAGCTCGGTCGCTACGTAGCGACCGAGCGATCGTCCCGCCCGGTCGCTACGTAGCGACCGAGCTCAGCTAAGCTCGGTTGCTACGTAGCGACCGAGCGATCATCCCGCTCGGTCGCTACGTAGCGACCGAGCTCAACCAAGCTCGGTCGCTACGTAGCGACCGAGCGCTCGTCCCGCTCGGTCGCTACGTAGCGACCGAGCGCTCGTCCCGCTCGTTCGCTACGTAGCGACCGAGCGCTCGTCCCGCTCGGTCGCTACGTAGCGACCAGCTCGAGCCAAAGCTCGGTCGCTACGTAGCGACCGAGCACACGTCTCACTCGGTCGCTACGTAGCAACCGGGCTTGAGCCAAAGTTCGGTCGCTGTGTAGCGATTGAACCTTTCCGAACATCGATACGACACCAGTCCATGCATTCTCGTCAAACCTTCGAATGCTATCTCCCGAAGACCGTAGCAAGCTCAGTCCATGTTTCCCGCTGTTCTAATTCATCGATCAAACTTTGCGGATTAGAAACCGCGGAAAACTCGTAGTAAACGTGTCGAGTCGGAAAACGGCCCAAAGGGACCTAAAACACGATTCGAAGCCCATCCTACGATTTTCCTAACCAAAAGCCCGTAAACCACAGCATGGTTTACGCTTGGCCCACGAGGAAGGATAAATGTCAAGTTTCCGCGGATAAATACGGAAGTTTCGAAGATAATCATGAAGATCGGGAAAAATGGAAAATCTCCATTTTATGCTATGACGGCTTAAGGGCAGAAGAGTAAAAGCGTAAACCGACCTTGGAGCTAGTATATAAGGAGTCCTAGGCGAGGAGCAGAAGAGAGAACTTTTTTCAGAGCAAACTTAGCACTTAGAGCAATTTAGGCAATTTTCCGTTTTTGTTATTTCGAGCTGCGACTCAATTAGGTTTAGCCGTCTTAGGGTTGCTAGAACTAGGAATCTCGCCGACAGCTCTCGAGCCCAGGCTTATACCTTGTTGTAACGCTCATACGCAGATTCGTAATAAGATCTACTTTGCTCTCTTTTCGATTTCTTATTTTTATCGTTGTTATTCTCGTGTTCTGATTGCTTGACGTGTGGTAATTAACAGATATCCGGGTCCTCTGGGAAATTAGGGTTTTCCTAGTTTCCTTATTTAAACGGAAATCGACAGTGTGAATTTCGGTTCCCACAAAAGCTCCCCGACAACGGCGCCAAATTTGATACCACTCAAATTACCTTAAGGAGTGTTACTCTCATCAAAAGAGGTTCAGATGTAGTACTTAGGGATCGAATCCACAAGGAGCTAGGGAACAATTAAATCTAGTGTTTATTAATTCTAAAGGTTGTAAATGTATAAATGAAATAGCAATAGTAACAAGCGAGTAAATAATAAATGTAACTTGGTTGGAAATGATATTAGATGCAGAGCCACTATTCAGGTGTTGGAGATTATAATGCCTATAGATGCCTAACTGTTGCATGCATGATATATTAGAGCTCATTCGCTTAACTCAGTGATCAGCTGTCGCATGTACCACTGGTTAACAGACTAGATTTCGTGTCTCAACGGCTAGTATGCAGACAACGAGAGAGTGTCGATCGATGGTCTATTAAGACGTCGACCGATACACTTAGGCAGTATATAATCTACTAGGTTAAAAACTCGTCAGGGCATTTTGGTAATTTGGCTTGGCCATGGGTTTTAAGTCTGCTGAATCCAAATGTCGCGTGTCTGATGTCTCGACATCGATCGATGGTACTTGTGTACATCGATCGATATTAATCTTCATTTGTCGAGGCATCTCCTGGTATCGATCGTCAGCACTGATGCGCATCGATCGATTGTTCTTCCTCTCGTCAACCTCTACGTGGTCAGCTCGGGTGAAATGTCCTTTAAGCTCTAAAATGCTCCAAAGTCATAGCTTTACTCCGAAATGCACCTGAACCTGAAAACATACCTAGAAGAGTAGAAAACATAGATATATATATAGTAAAACACTTATATACTATGGATGAAAACGGGTCAAATCCAAGGTATATCACAATCCTATGATCAAGTTCTAGTTAGCAAGGCTAAAACAAGCAATGAATACAAATCTATCATGAATATCACAACAAGGCATATCTATAGTTTGGGGCTAATCCCACAAACCTATCTGAACCCTGGATCTAACAGTTGAACTACTCAGACATAGCAAAGCAATTCATCACAATAAAAGAATAGAAACTCATAGTATAGATGAAAAGTAATAGAAACAAGGAGTTCCAATCACAAGTGATCTTCTCTCCCAAATTAAACTTGTAACAAAACTAGGTCTAGAAAAAACTCTCTTCTTCTGCCGTCAAAAAACTTAGGCAGTATATATTCTACTAGGTTAAAAACTCGTCAGGGCATTTTGGTAATTTGGCTTGGCCTTGGTTTCTAAGTCTGCTGAATCCAAAATGTCGCGTCTGGTGTCTCGACATCGATCGATGGTAATTGTGTACATCGATTGATATTAATCTTCATCTGTCGAGGCATTTCCTAATATCGATCGTCAGCACTGATGCGCATCGATCGATTGTTCTTCCTCTCGTCAACCTCTAAGTGGTCAGCTCGGGTGAAATGTCCTTTAAGCTCCAAAATGCTCCAAAGTCATAGCTTTACTCCGAAATGCACCTGAACCTGAAAACATACCTAGAAGAGTAGAAAACATAGATATATATATAGTAAAATACTTATATACCATGGATAAAAATGTGTCAAATCCAAGGTATATCACTTACGGTTGCCAGTAAGAGCTTGTCTGATATTGAACCTCTCTCTTCTGGTACATGATTTTAAAGTAGTGTCATAAGCTTGGGTAAAGCTATCGACATGAAGCACAGAGTAAGGATCAGAGCAGTTCATTCCTTCATCCGAATAATCATCGGTGTCAGACAAAGCGTTGTCGTCGATCTGGGCTATATCAGATCGGTGTTTGTTTTGAAGAAAGGAATGAAGGGATTTATGGGAATTTTTAATTTCTATTAAATCAGAATTGTGTTTTGGACTTGTGGTTTTTTCTATCTCTTCATCCATCTTTTCATAGGATCTTCCCGTCGTCATATTCTTGATAAGGCGTCTAGCTCCTTCGAGATTCCTAGTGATGAAATTTCCATCACTCGCTGTATCGAGTGTGGTTTTATAGCTCAAATTAACACCTCTATAAAAGATGTTAAAAAGTTGGGGTTCTGAATAACCATGATGGGGACATTCAAGTTCATAGCCTCTGAATCTTCCCCAGGCGTTTTTAAACGATTCGCGTGGACCTTGGCGAAATGTAGAAATTTGTTTTCTTACTTCCCAGTAGCGTTCATCAGTGAAAAATTCTCTAAGGAAAGCTCTTCTAATCTCTTCCCAACAAGTGAGTGATCTTGTTGCTAAACAGTTTAACCACCTGAGGGCTTCTCCTTCTAGGGAGAATGAGAATAGTTTGCAACGATCATATTCATCTGGTATTAATTCTTCTAAAGTTTCAATGTGATCTTGTGGGTGTTCTGGGAAGGATCCACGGAATGGGTTTTGACGAACCATACGGTAGTAATATGCGTTAAACTTAGATTTTTTGGTATCGTCTCCTGGTATTTTAATAGCGGACCTATTGGAATAGGTCCTACCAGGATCATGGTAGTCTTGTATGGACAATTTTATATCTTCACCTTTAGTTAAGGTGGAATTTTCCTTAACAGGGATTTCAGTCCCCTGTTCAGTTTGGCTAGTTTCATTGCTTGTTTGACCATTTAGTTCAGTTTGGACTACTTTCTCATTAGCAGGCTTGGTAAGAGAAAACTTACCTGCTTCCGGCTGGGCGGTATCGATCGATGTTGGCAGCTCCGTATCGGTCGATTCTTCTGACTCATCGTCGCTCGATGGAAACGTTTCTCCATCTATCGATGGTTGGTCACGCTCTGTGTTCTCCATTCTTTGTGTGTGAGTAACAGATTAAGAAAGAAAACTTTAGCAAGATTTTCGTAACAAGTCTATACTAAATTCTAAATTAAATCTAATGGTAATAAGAAAGAGTCCCCGGCAACGGCGCCAAATTTGATATCACTTAAATTACCCTAAAGAGTGTTACTCTCATCAAAAGAGGTTCAGATGTAGTACTTAGGGATCGAATCCACAGAGACTCTAGGATTACTCAACAGACTTAAATAATTAGAAATAAAGATAGACTAAAAAGTTTTAATAGTTTTAAAAGCAGTAAATGATAAATCGAAAACAATAGTGATTCAATAGATTGAATTGAAGTGGTTTCAAGATTGGGAAAGCAGCTAGATTCAGGCAATTCTCAGGTATAAAATGTATGCACTTAGTTTAGACTAAAGGGTTTGATGGTTCTTGAACTAAACATTGATTTAACCAGATAGGTTATCTTCATTAGATCTCGGATCTCAACTGTCGTATTTTGATCTCGAGAGAGTGTCGATCGATGTGACTTGATGTACATCGACCGATACACCTTTGTAACGATCGACCGACAGAACGATAGTTGCGTCGATCGATGGTTATTCTAGCGAGCTTTACGAACGGGTTTAACTTGTTCTCTAACCTTCTCAGACCAACGGTCGTTGCGCCTGAGTTAGTTAGATCACGCAAATGGGTTCAAGTATTGAGGGGAAACGGTTAGTTGGACTCAATTAATCCTAAGATCTAAAATGAAGGTGATCAATCTCAATTTTAGTATTAAATTCATAAGCAATGAAAGAACAATCAAAACACCTTTTTAATAGTCATATTAGCAGTACATAATTTCAACCATGGTGAGAAACCTAAATCTAACAATTGGTTTACTCAAACATATTCATGAGAGACAAAGTCATGATGGTGTGAAATAAACTCAAATGAAACATAGAACACAAATAGATAGAGTAATAGAAATAAAGGAGTTCAAGATCTTCTCTGTTTTGCAGTCTCAGATCTATCTCTCCAATCCTAAGCCCTCCTAATGGTAGCCAAAATGCTCCTTCTCCAAAAACTAGGTCTTTGCAAGTGTCTGCCTAGAAATGATACAAAACCCTAGTACATATAGCCTAACAGGCGGCTAGGGACTTAAGTTGTAAATAATAGATCTTCTGGAAAATGAAATCTTTTAATTTGCGATTTCATTCGTGTGACTGGGCATCGATCGATGCACATGTGTGTATGTCGATCAATGGTAAGTGATTATGATCGACCGATGTTACTCTTCAAGCGTCGATCGATTTTCCTTGCGTAAAAGCATTCCAAAATGTCTTAAAAGTATCATTTCCTTCCATCAAATGAATAAACCTGTATTTGCTTTGAAAAGACTCTAAAACATGATTAATACATCTTAAAACCTTTATATATCATGTATAAAAACGGGTGAAAATCATGGTATATCACTTATTTTGTTGAGTGTTCTAATATTTGGCACGAACGCTTAGGCCATGTAAATTATAAATCTGTGCAAATATTGATGAATATGAACATGATCCCAAAGTCCAAAATTGGCAAAGACAAATGTGAAATTTTTGTCCAAGCAAAACTCACAAAAACACCATCACCTCATGTTGAAAGAACAACTGAACCTCTAAGTCTGATACACACAGATTTGTGCAACTGAGACTATGTACAAACTAGAGGAGGTAAAAAATATTTTATGACTTTCACAGACGATTGCACAAGATATTGCTACATATATTTGTTACATAGTAAAGATGAAGTCTTGGAAAAATTCAAAGAGTATAAAACTCGAAGTTGATAATCAGCTGGAAAAGACTATCAAAATAGTCAGAAGTGATAGAGGAGGTGAATATGATGGACCATTCAATGCGTTTTGTCAAGTAAACGACATTATCAATCAATCGACTGCTTCCTATTCACCAGAAGCAAACGAAGTTGCGGAAATAAAGAACAAAAATCTAAAGGAAATGATGAATGCAATGTTGCAGAAATCTGGCCTAGCCCAGAATCTATGGGGGGGGGGGGGAGGGGGAGCGCTGCTCACCACAAACTGCATCCTCAACAAAATACCTCATAAGGTAAAGTGTAAAACACCGTATGAACTTTGGAAAGGTAATGTACCTTCATACAAATACCTCAAAGTGTGGGGGTGCTTGGCAAAAGTCGCAGTACCACCTCTTAAAAAGGTCACGATTGGACCTAAAACCGTGGATGTTGTACTCATTGGTTATGCACACAACAGCAGTGCTTATCGGTTTCTGGTAATCAAATCAGATATACCAGGCATCCATGTCAATACGATCATGGAATCAAGGAACGCTTCATTCTTTGAAGATATATTTCCTTATAAGAATAAGAAATATCTTAAACGCACTCATGAAGAAAGAGATGCGATTACCTCCACAATTGAGGCAAGTACTTCTGGAAATTCTGTAACTGAAGCAGAAGATGTTGAAGACAAACCTAGATGAAGTAAAAGAGTTCGTAAGGAAAAGTCTTTTGGTGAAGATTTCATGATGGTATTTCTCGCTGAGAATGAGCCGAGATCTTACGCAGAAGCTATGTCTAACCCTGGCGCAGATTTCTGGAAACAAACCGTCAAAAGTGAATTTGATTCAATAATGCTGAATCATACCTACGAGATAGTTGATTTAGCTCAAGGGTTTAAAGCACTAGGGTGTAGATTGATATACAAAACCAAGTTGAAAACTGATGGCTCTGTTGATAACAACAAGGCCAGACTTGTGGTGCAAGGATTCAGACAAAAGGAAGGTCTGGATTTCTTCAACACTTATTCTCCAGTTACGAGAATAACTTCAATCAGACATCTGATTGCAATTGCAGCCTTAAGAGACTTAGAAATCCATCAGGTGGATGTTAAAACTGCATTTCTAAACGGAGATTTAGAAGAGAAGATATACATGAAACAACCTGAAGGTTTCGTGGTTCCGGGTCAAGAATACAAAGTCTGTAGGTTCGTGAAGTCGTTGTATGGGCTGAAGCAAGCTTCGAAACAATGGCATAATAAATTTGACGGTGTAATGATGTCAAATGGTTTCAGCATCAATGAATGTGATAAATGCATTTACTTCAAGTGTTGTGCTTGTACGTAGATGACATGCTCATCATGGGCAGCAACAAATATATCATCCAACAAACCAAGAACATGCTCAATAGTCAGTTCGACATGAAAGACATGGGTCTTGCGGATGCTATTCTTGGCAGTAGACACTATGTTGATCTGAGGGAAGCACTGAAATTACTCAGTTCCCACTATGACAAACAGTGCTTCCTGTAAGTAATTAAGGTAAAGCAATGGCTTTTTAATGAGATAAGACCATAAACTTTCATATATATGTATATAGAATATAACAGGATACTTTCTGTATATGATAGGTTTTAGTGGCACAAACTGTAATCTAGACATGTCAATTAGGGCTGAAGCCTGGAGCCCGGGCCCTAAAGATTACCGGACTTGAGCTTAGTTTTATAAGCCCATAAAAAATTGAGCCTTTCGGCTAGGGCCGGCCCGAAACCCGTTTGGGTATTTTGGGCCTAAACCCGTTTGGGGATTTTGAGCCTAAACCCGTTTGGGCTAGGGCCGTCCGAAAACCCGAAATTTTATAATATAGCTTAAATATTATCGTTCTTGCAATCAAAACCATTATTAGTATTTACATATTATTTACTATTTTTATCCAAATTCTAATAAAGAAAATATAAAAATTGTTAATGCACTTTATTATTTGATCATTACAAGTGTCATATTTTAAATTTTGCAAATGCATCTTCTTCTTTTATGTACAACATATTTTTTTTTTAAATTTCAAAATACAAAGTATTGAAACGTTTGACCGTGTTAATTTTGTTCTGTAATATATTTAGTTTAAGTTATATTTCATCATTTAAATTTTATTAAATTTGGTTTGTTTATAATACGTTTTTAAAGCATACGAAAAACTAAAAAATATTTGATAAGAAAAAAGTTTAAACTAACTTTATACTTTAAAACAAAAAAAAAACTGTTTTTAGTGAAAATTCACATTTATTAAAACGATGGAAGTGACAATGATAAATTAATTTTTGAAAAGCCCAAAAATGCCCGAAAAACGCTATAGCCCTATAAGGGCCGGAGCGGGCTTTGAAGTCTAGGCCTAAAATATTTCTGGCTGGGCTCAAATATTTACGGACTTAGCGGGTATGGGCCGCTCCGAGCCGGGCCAGCCCGAATTAACACCCCTACTGTGATCTCTTCCTGTTTTGTAGTTTACTTATTAACATTCCTGGTAGCAAAATGAATCGGACCAAACTGAGCTGCACTGGAATATTATCTAGTGTGATGGTTTTCTTTTTCAACATAAGAAGTGTGGATCTATCCCTACTTTTACTTCGGTGAGTGTAGCTTTGTCAAATCCATTATTAATATGCACACTTCTAGAACACTTCTCAGGCAAACCGTTTTTCAACTTCAGGCAAGTTCTTGAGATGGTGGCTGGCTATAAAGGACTTGGCGATGTAAATTCACTAAACTAAATCTTGTATAACAACACTTGCAGGCATGTTTGAAGATGGAAGATGTGTGCCCTAAAGTAGTCACTAACGTGGTTTCTGACACATACGATATGTTATATAGTGAAGATCATATGGAATCAAGATGTTGAGCTAGAGTCGTAGAGACTTGGAGATCAAGGGAGTATTTTTGAAAAAAATGCAAGAGGAATAAATTTGGAGAGCAATTTTATGACTTAAATGAAGTGGAATAAGTGCAATTCCAAGAAATGAAAAGTTGCACTTATTGTTATGGAAGATGTCCATATTTGTGATGCCTTGGACAAAAACAGAAAAGGCATTGAAGTACATGGAGTTAATGATAAAATAGTTCTGAAGCTCGTCGGGATAGACAGAGACATTAGAGGCTGATTTTATAGAAAGAGAAAAGCTCTTGAGTGTTGTTTTGGTCGTGCCGAAGAAGCTGCTGAAGTACTTGACGGAAGAGAGACATAAGCGTTGTAGCTTAGGAATCTTTCAGTATCGTGTATTAGGGTGTTAACACTAGACGTGTAAAAGCTGAATTAAGAAGATCTTGTAATAGATTGCTTAAAAGGGATTCTAATAAAGGATAAGTGTTTGCTTGTAGTGTTTTGTTTCTTAGTTTACTTTCTGCAGTACTATTAGGGTGTCTCCTTTGCATTAACAATTAGTATCAGAGCATGTCATCTAAGTCACTGGTGAAGTTCCCGAAGGCAAGAGGAAAGAAGGAAAGACAGAGTACAACAGGAAGCAGCATGAAGTATGGTGGCTGAGTTTATGTTTGATTCTGAACGATATAGTTATTTAAAAGTGAAGATGAAGGCAAGCTTACAAAGTATTGATATGGATGTTTGGGCACAAGTGGAAGATAGCTATGAAGTTTCCAAAACAGTAGATAAAGATGGTGTTGTGGTCAACAAACCATTAGCTAAATAGACAAAGCGTGAGAAGGAGATATCAAGGTATAATGCAAAAGCTCTATGTGGTATTTTTACATCTGTAAAAAAAAAAGCAACTCGATGATTCGAGGATGCAAAAATGTAAAAGAGGCGTGAGATATTGTGTAATTACTCTTTGCAAGAACTAAAAAGGTTAAGAGTTCAAGGATGAATTTTTTTCAAATCAAAATTTGAGAACTTGAAGATGGAAGAACACGAATCTGTATCAGATTTTAGTTCTCAACTCAGTGTGTTAGCACAAGAGGCTCGTGTTCTGGGCATGCAATACAAGGACAAGAAACTGGTGAAGAAGTTTATAAGGTGTCTGCCAGAAAGATTTACAGCTCATAAGGTAGCAATGTGTGTGTCCCTTGACATAGATAAATTCTGCTTTCACAAAGTTGTTGGTATGTTAAAAGCTCATGAGATGGAGCTTGATGGCGTGGAAAATCATACTGAAGTCAATCTGTCAGTTGTAGAAAAAACAAATAAAAAATCAGAGAATTAAGATGATATGGTTTAGATGATTCGCGTGCTTCACCAAGTACTACGGGAGGTGATACAGTCGCAGGACAAAAATAAAAAGTACAGAAAACTGAAACTTCGTATTTTAAAGAGTATTACATGACAAGCTCCATGCAAGGGATGTGACACCCCCGATCGTAGATGACCGGAAATGACACAGTCGATGTTCTTCGACGGTCGATCCGAGGTTCTTAGAATACTGTTGGGGTCAAAATCGGTCACGACGGAATCAATGTCGGAAAGTACTCAAGAAAAATATATCTCTTTAAAAAGAAAGAGATAATAGTTAAAAAATAGCGGGAAAACCAAAATTGAGTTTCGTATGAATTCTGAAAAAGATTCATACGATAAGCTTTCGAGAAACGTTACTCGAATCCTCTGACAAAAGGATCCTGGGAGTCGAAACAACGAAACGAGCATAAGGCTCGATCAACCTGGCTCGCCATCAGGGCGAGCTGGATGCACGTTTAACTCGCCCCAGTGGCGAGCTAGACCGAACAAGCTGTCCAAATCGCGGAACAAGCGAGTTGGACCTAATGAGCAGTCCAACTCGCCGAGCGGGCGAGTTGGACCAAACGAGCAGTCCAACAAGCCGAACATGCGAGTTGGACCGAACGAGCAATCCAACTGAATGGGCGAGTTGGACAGAACAAGCATTCTAACTTGCCCATTTGGCGTGTTGGATCAACTAACCTATCTTCGTCCCATCCCCGTAGCTCCCTCCTTCGATATCGGATCGAACTTGCTCTTGTTTCATCATGATCGTAGTCCGCAAGAAATCGTTATCTCGTATGAGATTCAAATTGATAGTATAAAACGGCAACAGTTAACCAAACACCTTGAACTGCCTCAACAATGCGAGAAATCGAACTTTCTTCGGAATCAACAACGTTTTGGAAGCGCACTTTCGATAAATCGTAATAACGCTTAAGTCAAAAAACGGCCCGAAAGGGTCTAGAACGCGGCTAAAAGCCCACTCACGATTTTATAAGAAATCGAGCCTAATCGTAATGACGGTTTATCTTTATTCTGCAGGAGAAGATAAATGTTAAGTTCGGAGGATAAATGTGAAGTTTCCAATGATAAACACGAAGATCAAAGGAAAATGGAATATTTTCGCAAAGCGATAAACTCGACCGAGGGCAGAAAGGGAAAGAGAAAACCGCCTCTAGGAGGACTATATAAAGACGTCGAGGTTGAAGAGGCAAAGGGACATTTTTTTTTACTCTTAGAACTCTCTGCACTTAGAAACTTTAAGCATTATTCTCGACATGTTCTGTTTCTATGACAGGCACTCGATTACTATAAGAACTCTGATATACCATGGATTTGACCCATTTTCATCCATGGTATATAAGTGTTTTACTATCTATATATTATATATTCTATCCTATTAGGTATGTTTTCAGGTTCAGAAATATCTTGGAGTAAAGTGATGATTATGGAGCATTTAGGAGCTTAAAAGAGATTTCATCCGAGGTCGATACAAAGAAGAAGAAATCGATCGATGTACATCCTGTACCATCGATCAATGTCGAGACGCAGAACATGCGACTTGGTTCCAACCGGCTTTAAACCCAAGGCTTCACCAAATTACAAGATTACCCCTGACGAATTTTTAACCTAATAGTTATATACTTGCCTAAGTGTTAGGAGGCAAAAGGAGAGTTTTTTAGAGAGCTTTAGCCACCATTGTATTCTTACTTTTCAGAGGAGAGAAAATCATAGAGAGATTTGTGATTGGAACTCCATTGATTCATCTATTCTTTCCTGTGCAGTTTTTATTTATATTTTGTGTCATGAATTGCTTAGCTATGTCCTAGTAGTTTACTTGTTAGCTTCAGGGTTCAAATAGGTTAGAGAGATTAGCCCCAACTATAGATTTGCTAAGTTGTGATATTCATTGATTGATTGTTCTTAATGCTTGTTTTAGCCTTGCTAACTAGAACATGAACCTAGGAATTTGCATGTGTCAAGCATCCTTGATCATCCTTTCCTGAAACTAATCTGTCATGCTAGGACTGCTAGAGAGATCTAACCGCTGATCTAGGAGACTAGTGAGCATTATCAACCCACGCCTAGGGCTTAGCTAGAAGCATCGATCGATATTGTCTTCAGACAATCGATTGATATTTGCGAAAGGTGTATTGATCGATATTCCTATAGGATCATCGATCGACACTTTCTTGTGATCAAAAAACGACAGTCGAGATCCAAGATCTAGTTAGTTAACCAGTGAAACATTGCCATCGCTGATCACTGTGATTAAGCAGTTGAGCTCTAATATATCATGCATGCAACTGTTAGGCATCTATAGGATTATAATCTCCAACACCTGAATAGAAACCCTGCATCTAATATCTTCCAATAAGTTACACCCCCAATCATCTTGTTAGTCGAGCAATAGACTTGCTCAATTAGGATTGCTATTTACTTTTAAACCCATAAAACAACAAACACTTAGAATTAATAACTTTACTAGATTTAATAGGTTCTCTAGCTCCTTGTGGATTCGATCCCTAAGTACTGCAACTGAACCTCTTATTTGAGAGAGTAATTATGTCCTTAGGGTAATTTGAGTGGTATCAAATTTGGCGCCGTTTCCGGGGAGCTTTGATCGCCATTAGATTTAGCGTTATTGATTCTTATTCTTTTCTCTACCTCAATTCTGACACAAAATGTTTTCTTGTCTTTTCAGGAACATGCCTAGCAGTACCAGAAGCAACAAGAAAAAACACCTGCTATTCTCAGAAGATCTTGCTCACTTGGAACGCACGATCCGCAAAGACCAACGTTCCACATCGTTGTTCGATGCAGCAGCTTTCACGTCGACTGATTCTCACACCCAACTGTCGACCAACACCCGACCTTCATCGTCGACCGATTTACATCGTTCGACATCGATCGATACTACACCATGTACATCGATCAATCATCAGTCGCGAAACATGGTTGCGATTGTTATTCTCAGACACGACGAGAATGGAATCCTGTATGACAAGGTTGGTCATCTGCGTAATGCAGCAGGTCAGAAACTAGACGCTCAAGGGAATGTAATCCCTGATACTGATGCTACATGAGCTTCTCAACCTGTAGAAGAGGCTGCTCAACCAAGGGCACTGGCTGACTACAATCGTCCTGATGAGTACTACGCCAACATATCAGCTATTCGACTTCCAGAGACTCAGAAGCAGAATTTTGAGCTGAAGCCTTAGTACTACACACTCGTGTTGCAGATATCCTACTCTGGGTTACCGCACGAGCATCCTATGGACCATCTAGAGAGGTTCGAGGATCTTATCGCTGCCATTCGTATGGATGGAGTCCCCGAGGACTACCTATTGTGCAAGCTCTTCAAGTATACTCTGACTAGAGAAGCGATGCACTGGCTTAAGCAGCTACCCACAGGATCTGTAACATCCTGGGCCGACATCAAGAATGCTTTCTTGCGAAACTTCTTCGATTAGTCACGCGCTGAAGAATTGAGGAGCAAAATTGCTACATTCGCGCAGAAGACTGGAGTGTCTTTCAAAGATGCGTGGATCAGATTCAAGTTCTTCCAGCGAGATTGTCCACACCACGGATTCAACGAAGTGCAACTGCTGAGCATTTTCTTCAAGGGTATCGCCTTGAGGTATCAGATGGCTCTTGATACAGCTAGCGAGGGAAACTTCAACACCAGGAATCCGGTGGAAGCTGTGAGACTGATAGAAAATCTAGCAAACAACTGCAGCCCCAAGAACACTGACTTTGAGAGGAAGAAGTCTGTTGCATCTCTAGAGAAGGAGCAGATGGACGAAGTTAGAGCAAAGTTAGATGTGGTTCATGAGCTTCTTAGGAAGCAAGTCTGCTCAGCTGAAGGAGAAGAGGATGTAGACATGGAAGGAGAAGAAGATGTGAACTACATTGGAGGTACTGGATTTCAGAGGTCTGGAAACCAGGGTGGAAACAGAAACTTCTATGGCAATGGTCAAAGGAGTAACCAGAGTTCACAGTTCCAGAAACCTTTCAGCAACAACAACAGAGGCTATGGAAACTCTGTGGGAACCGAAATTCACACTGTCGATTTCCGTTTAAATAAGGAAACTAAGAAAACCCTAGTTTCCCAGAGGACCCGGATATCTGTTAATTACCACACGTCAAGCAATCAGAACACGAAAATAACAACGATAAAAATAAGAAATCGAAAAGAGAGCAAAGTAGATCTTATTCCGAATCTGCGTATGAGCGTTACAACAAGGTATAAGCCTGGGCTCGAGAGCTGTCGGCGAGATTCCTAGTTCTAGCAACCCTAAGAAGGCTAAACCTAATTGAGTCGCAGCTCGAAATAACAAAAACGGAAAATTGCCTAAATTGCTCTAAGTGCTAAGTTTGCTCTGAAAAAGTTCTCCTTCTGCTCCTCGCCTAGGACTCCTTATATACTAGCTCCAAGGTCGGTTTACGCTTTTACTCTTCTGCCCTTAAGCCGTCATAGCATAAAATGGAGATTTTCCATTTTTCCCGTTCTTCACAATTATCTTCAAAACTTCCGTATTTATCCGCGGAAACTTGACATTTATCCTTCCTCGTGGGCCAAGCGTGAACCATGATGTGGTTTACGGGCTTCTGGTTAGGAAAATCGTAGGATGGGCTTCGAATCGTGTTTTAGGTCCCTTTGGGCCGTTTTCCGATCCGACACGTTTACTACGAGTTTTCCGAGGTTTTTCTAATCCGCGAAGTTTGATCGATGAATTAGAATAGCGGGAAACATGGACTGAGCTTGCTACGGTCTTCGGGAGATAGCATTCGAAGGTTTGACGAGAATGCATGGACTGGTGTCGTACCGATGTTCGGAAAGGTTCAATCGCTACACAGCGACCGAACTTTTGGCTCAAGCCCGGTCGCTACGTAGCGACCGAGTGAGACGAGTGCTCGGTCGCTACGTAGCGACCGAGCTTTGGCTTGAGCTCGGTCGCTACGTAGCGACCAAGCGGGACGAGCGCTCGGTCGCTACGTAGCGACCGAGCTTGGCTGAGCTCGGTCGCTACGTAGCGACCGAGCGGGACGAGCGCTCGGTCGCTACGTAGCGACCGAGCGGGACGATCGCTCGGTCGCTACGTAGCGACCGAGCTTAGCTGAGCTCGGTCGCTACGTAGCGACCGAGCGGGATGATCGCTCGGTCGCTACGTAGCGACCGAGCTTTGGCTCAAGCTCGGTCGCTACGTAGTGACCGAGCGGGACGATCGCTCGGTCGCTACGTAGCGACCGAGCTTGGCTGAGCTCGGTCGCTACGTAGCGACCGAGCTTTGGCTCGAGCTCGGTCGCTACGCAGCGACCTGTTTCGAGCCTTCGTCGGGCATCTCGATTCTTTCTTCCGTAAAGCTTTTTCGTAAGAAAGAGTCTATTTTGCGAGAAGTACTCTTCGGATAAATTCTCACTTTCTTCCTCGGATGTTTTGGATGTTAAATTTGTCGTAACCGTTTTAGACCCCAACAGTTAGCCCCCCAGCCCGTTTAGAGTCGTGACTCTAACGGGTGGATAGGTGATTTTGACAAGGTTAAGTGTAATAGACGAAATTTACATTTAAAATTCTGCGAAAAAAAAAGTTGTCGAGACGACATTCCGAACCCATACTTCTATAAGTAGTGAGCTCTTGTCATTCTTTTTCTTCACACCTTCCCTTCTTCGTTTTTTCAAAAACCCTCTCTAGTTTCATAACTTTCTTCTCAACATGTCTTCTTCCCAAGGTGATAAGAAGGATTCCGACGTCGAGATGGGTGAGGCCACTTCCCCGGCTCTGGTTCCAAATTCTCCGGCGGAAGCGCCGGCTTGTGTTGCCGGTCATCTTTCTTTCCGAGAAAAACTAGTTCGTCGCCAAGACGAGAAAGGGTTGGCTCAAACTGGCTCCGAGTTTCCGTCTTCTTCCGCGCAGGTCGTTGCTCCGTGTCATGGGACCGATGTCGCGGCTCTTCTCCCGCAAGCCCTTCCTGCGGGATCTTCTACGACTCCGATCCTCGTCGAGGACAGAGAGAAAGCCGCTGACTCTATGCCTCCGCCTCCAGCCAGAAAAGAAATCGTCCTGGCATCGCGACCTGAAATCCGCGTGCTTCCTTCCGACGTGTTCAGAAGACCCAGAGGGGAAAGACCCGATGGTCGGAGAGAACGGAAGCGACGTGGCTCCAGGCTCGGACGAGGCAGCGGGTGAAGAGGGGGCGTAAGTTCTGAGGGTGACTTGGGTTAGATCTCTTGCGAGAGATTTTTTTTTATATTTTTATGTTTCGGCCTTGAATGGCCTTGTTTGTATTTCGGGACTGGCCGTGTGTGGCTTTGAATCCCTGCCGCTCTGCGGCTTTATGATATAATAATCGGATAACGCTTTTTATGAATTTGTGAATAGTGGGGAGGAAGGTGATGAGTTGTCGTCTCATATCCTTCTTCAATTGTGGAATGTTTTATTCGAGACCTGTTTCGAGAGTTCTTCCGCGAGATGTGAACTCTGCGGGGGTGCTGAAGGTATCGAACGTAAACATAGAGGCGTGGTTTAAGAATCTCGTATCTTTTGATATCATGCCTTTGAGATGTTAGAGACCAGTGCGCTGGGTTTAGGGCAAGACCTAGGTTTACTTTCGGTTTAAGGATTATGCGGTGACTAACCGGCTATCGTTTTTCCTGTCGCGATTTCTTCCTGATTCGTATCGATGTAAAGTCCGCGAAAAGTTCTCGGCTTATACGACTAGTTTGATACGAATCGAGCATCTCTCCGGAGACCGGAAGTGCTAGACCAAAATTTCGGATTTCTTTTATAACGCTATTATCCTTGTGTCGGATGTAAGAGAGTCATCTCCGTGAGATGTCTATGTCTGTTTAGGACGTTTGTGAGTTCGATGTGATCAGCATCGGACTTGATGGCGTGTGCCGTTGTTTTGATTATTTTGCGCAAAATAAATGTTAATGTGTGTATGTATGTGTCTTTTTGCGGAGATTTCGTTTGCTCGGAAGAAACCAACTTTGAGGCATCTTTTGCGACGTCTCGCGATGCTAAAGGTTGATTCTCCCAAGCGGCCGACTGACTTCCGAAGACCTCGTTGCGATTTCGCGGGTGAGGATGTTTTAGATAAGTCGAAAACACCAAAAGTGTGGTAAGAAGTTTTTCGATTTTCTGGGAGTATACGAGTATACGTACCCACTCCCCCCCCTTTTTAATGAGGGGGGACAGCTGAATTTGCGTTTCGGCAAACTGCCTACGTACTCCTTACGGAGATCAAGCCGTCTCGTAGTTCAGTGATTGTGAGTTGGTTTGTTTAGTGGTAGTATTTTTTGAGATGCATCGCATTCCAGGTTCTAGGGATTTTTATGCCCTGCATGTTGGCTATTTCGTAAGAACCTGGTCGGACGACTTTTTCGATTTTATAGGGACCTTCCCAGTTTGCTCCGAGTTTTCCCGCGTTTCGTTCAGCGGTGTTTTGGAAGACTTTGCGAAGGACCAGATCTCCCTGATTGAACCTACGATTCCGTACGTTGGAATTATAGTATCTCGCAGCGGCGTGCTGGTAGTTTTGAATTCGGATGAGCGCTCGATCCCGGCGTTCGTTAATGAGGTCGAGGTCGTCCAAGAGCATAGCATTGTTGAGTTCCTCTCGTTCAGGTAAGAACCTTCTTCGAACACCGGGAAATTCTACTTCCGCGGGAATCATGCATTCTGTGCCGTATACCAGGGCGAAGGGAGTTTCTCCCGTTGCTCGCCTTGGGGTGGTACGGTGAGACCAGAGGACTCCCTCGAGTTCGTCGGCCCATCTACCTTTTTTGGCCTCCAAGCGTTTCTTCAGTCCGTCGAGAATGGTCTTGTTGATTGTTTCAGCCTGTCCGTTGCACTGCGGATATCTGGGAGTTGACTTGTTGAGTCGTATCTTCCACTTTTCGCAGAATGCCTCGAATCGGGTGGAAATGAATTGAGACCCGTTATCGGTTACGATTTCGTAAGGAACTCCATGCCTACAGATAATGTTTTTCCATACGAAATTCTCGACTTGGACGTCTTTTATACTTGCGTATGAGTCCGCCTCTACCCATTTTGAGAAAAAATCGGTAAGGACTAGAAGGAAACGCTTTTGCTTTGAATTATGTAGAGCTCCGACAATATCCATGGCCCAGCGCATAAAAGGATAAGGCGATGTGATGGAAGAAAGAACTTCGGCCGGTTGTCGGATAGTTGGCGCATGCCTTTGGCATTTTTCGCATTTTCGTGCGAATTTCTCGCAATCTCCGATCATTGTTGGCCAATAGTATCCGTGGCGTTTGATTTTCACGGCCAGCGATCTTCCGCCGGAATGGTTGCCGCATGAGCCGGAATGTATTTCCTCCATTACTTTCCTTGCCTTTTCTCCTTCCAGGCACGTCAAGAGTGGTCCGGAGAGTCTCCATTTGTAGATTTCGCCGTCCATTGTTACGTAGCGTGCGGCCTGTGTTCGGATCTTGCGAGCTGCCCATTTTTCGGCGGGCAGTTGCCCGTCGATAATGTAGTCTCGAATCGTCTGAAGCCATGGGGTATCACAGCCGTAATTAGATTGCTCCGATGATGGTGGTATCGTAACTTCTTCTTCCTCATCGTCTTGACCCTCTATGAGATTGACAACGACTGGTGGTCCGATACTTGGATGTTCGATGAATTCGACTGGAATTACCCCTTTGAGTCCTGGATCGGAGCTTGATACTAAGGCCGCGAGGGCGTCCGCTTGGACATTCTCGGAACGGGGGATCCGGGTAAGGGCGAAACAGTCGAAGTCTTGAGCTAGACCTTGGACCAGTTTGAGGTACGCGTCCATCCGTTCGTCTCTGGCTTCATACTCTCCGCTGAATTGACTGGCCACTAACTGGGAGTCGCAGTAGGCGTGGAGATTACGTATTTTTAAGCCGTGAGCCAAACGTAACCCTGCGATTAATGCTTCGTATTCGGCCTCGTTGTTTGAGGTATGGAATTCCAGCCTGAACGATTGTTCCAAGATCTCGCTCGTTGGAGATGTGAGACGGATCCCGATACCCGATCCTTGCTTGGATGAGGATCCGTCGACGTGGAGGAGCCAGGTGGAATTTGGTTCCTCGTTGGTTATTGCTCCCGTTGGAAGTTCGACTAAGAAGTCTGCGAGCACTTGTGATTTTTGCGCTCGTCCTTGGTCGGTATTCGATGTCATACTCGCTCAACTCGACCGCCCACTTAGCCAATCGACCTGATTGACTTGGGCTATGCAAAATTTTCCGCAAGGGAAAAGTCGTGAGGATGACAATCGTGTGGGATTGGAAATATGGTCTTAGTTTTCGGGCCGATGTTACGACCGCGCATGCCAATTTTTCCATCAACGGATACCTAGATTCGGCATCCAGCAAGGTTTTGCTTATGTAGAAAATAGGTTTCTGCTCTCCGCGTTCTTCCCTGATCAGGACTCCGCTTACGGCCGTTGCCGATACCGCGATGTACAAGAATAAAGGCTCCCCTTCCACGGGTTTTGCGAGGACTGGAGGAGTAGCTAAATAACGCTTCAGCTGTTGGAAGGCGTTTTCGCACTCTTCCGACCATTCGAATTTTTTATTTCCTCGCAGGACGTCGTAGAAGGGCAGGCACTTATCTGTTGATCGTGAAATAAATCGGTTAAGTGCCGCAATTCTACCGGTCAGTCTTTGGACCTCCCGCTTGTTCTTTGGTGAAGCCATCTCGATTAGTGCGTTGATCTGTTTTGGATTTGCTTCGATGCCGCGGTTGGTGACCAAGTAGCCGAGGAATTCTCCTGATGCCACGGCGAATCTACATTTCGTTGGGTTGAGCTTCATGTTATGAGAGTTTAGTTGTGCAAAGCATTCTTCGAGATGTGACACGTGATCTCTTGCTTTGAGGGATTTGACGAGCATGTCGTCGATATAAACTTCCATCGTTTTTCCGAGTTGTTTGGAGAACATTCGGTTCACGAGTCGTTGGTAAGTTGCTCCAGCGTTTTTGAGGCCGAAGGGCATTACCTTATAGCAATAAGTTCCGCGATCGGTAATGAACGCAGTCTTCTCACGATCGTCGGGATTCATCCTAATTTGATTATAACCTGAGAAGGCATCCATGAAGGACAAGAGTTCGTTGCCCGCTGTTGCTTCTACCAATCGATCGATATGTGGTAGAGGGAAGCTATCCTTTGGACATGCCTTGTTTAGGTCGGTAAAATCTACGCAAACTCGCCACTTCCCGTTTTTCTTTTTGACTACTACGGGGTTGGCGAGCCAGTCCGGGTATTTTACTTCCGTTATCGACCCAACTTTAAGCAGTTTTTCGACCTCATCGTTTACTGCGGCAGCATGTTCGGGCCCCAGCTTTCATCTTTTCTGTTTGACGGGTTTGAATGTTGGGTCGATATTCAGCTCGTGACATGTTATGTTAATGTCGATTCCTGGCATATCTTCTGCAGCCCATGCGAAAGTGTTAAGGTTCTTTTTAAGACAGGTTATGAGTTCTGTCCTTGAAGGTTCGTGGAGATTGGCTCCAATCTCGACGCAGCGTTCTGGGAAGGCTTCATCGAGACAGATCGTTACCACGGGTTCACATGTTGGCTCGCGTTTTTCATCTAGAGCTGCGATGATACGAGATTGCCAGAAGAATTCCGCTGAATCTTGACTTCGCGCATCTTTGCTGGAGGTCTTTTTCTCCGCTTTCTTAGGAGTAATTTCGAGGATCGGTCTCTTTCGTTTTAGTTCCGCGGCGAAACAAACCTGCGAAACTCTTGGATTTCCCCAGATTACCTCGACTCCGTTAGGGGTCGGGAACTTGAGGCAAAGATGGTAGGTTGATG
Organism: Brassica napus; assembly: GCF_020379485.1. NCBI lineage: Eukaryota > Viridiplantae > Streptophyta > Magnoliopsida > Brassicales > Brassicaceae > Brassica > Brassica napus. The sequence goes on from NC_063443.1 coordinate 5,627,273, forward strand.
GGATTGCGCGCATGGTGTTCAGCCATGGCGTCCCCATGATAACGTTGTAAGACGCGGGGCGGTCAACGACTAGAAACTCTGTGATGTTCGTCACGGTTCCGGCTTTGACAGCGAGTCTAATCGATCCATAGGCCATGGTCGTTTCCCCCAAAAGTCCTAGCAGTGGGCTTGGGTATTTCGCGATTTCGGATTGACTGATCCCCATCTTTTCAAGAGTGTCTTTGAAGATGATATCGGCCGAGCTTCCGGTATCGATTAGTACTCTAGCGACGTCGATATCTCGAATCGTCAACTCGATAACAAGGAGATCGTTTCGAGGTTTGGCTCGATCGATCGTTTCTCCCCCCTTGAATGAGATGACGTTCGCACACGTGGAATCTCGCATATCGTTCCTGATCGTTGAGTGGCTTTTGCGGGTTAGATTGATCCGTAAGTCCCCCTCCTTCTAGCGCCAAACAGTGGGAACCGAAATTCACACTGTCGATTTCCGTTTAAATAAGGAAACTAAGAAAACCCTAGTTTCCCAGAGGACCCGGATATCTGTTAATTACCACACGTCAAGCAATCAGAACACGAAAATAACAACGATAAAAATAAGAAATCGAAAAGAGAGCAAAGTAGATCTTATTCCGAATCTGCGTATGAGCGTTACAACAAGGTATAAGCCTGGGCTCGAGAGCTGTCGGCGAGATTCCTAGTTCTAGCAACCCTAAGACGGCTAAACCTAATTGAGTCGCAGCTCGAAATAACAAAAACGGAAAATTGCTTAAATTGCTCTAAGTGCTAAGTTTGCTCTGAAAAAGTTCTCCTTCTGCTCCTCGCCTAGGACTCCTTATATACTAGCTCCAAGGTCGGTTTACGCTTTTACTCTTCTGCCCTTAAGCCGTCATAGCATAAAATGGAGATTTTCCATTTTTCCCGTTCTTCACAATTATCTTCAAAACTTCCGTATTTATCCGCGGAAACTTGACATTTATCCTTCCTCGTGGGCCAAGCGTGAACCATGATGTGGTTTACGGGCTTCTGGTTAGGAAAATCGTAGGATGGGCTTCGAATCGTGTTTTAGGTCCCTTTGGGCCGTTTTCCGATCCGACACGTTTACTACGAGTTTTCCGCGGTTTCTAATCCGCGAAGTTTGATCGATGAATTAGAATAGCGGGAAACATGGACTGAGCTTGCTACGGTCTTCGGGAGATAGCATTCGAAGGTTTGACGAGAATGCATGGACTGGTGTCGTACGATGTTCGGAAAGGTTCAATCGCTACACAGCGACCGAACTTTGGCTCAAGCCCGGTCGCTACGTAGCGACCGAGTGAGACGAGTGCTCGGTCGCTACGTAACGACCGAGCTTTGGCTTGAGCTCGGTCGCTACGTAGCGACCGAGCGGGACGAGCGCTCGGTCGCTACGTAGCGACCGAGCTTGGCTGAGCTCGGTCGCTACGTAGCGACCGAGCGGGACGATCGCTCGGTCGCTACGTAGCGACCGACCTTTGGCTCGAGCTCGGTCGCTACGTAGCGACCGAGCGGGATGATCGCTCGGTCGCTACGTAGCGACCGAGCTTTGGCTCGAGCTCGGTCGCTACGTAGCGACCGAGCGGGACGATCGCTCGGTCGCTACGTAACGACCGAGCTTTGGCTCGAGCTCGGTCGCTACGCAGCGACCTGTTTCGAGCCTTCGTCGGGCATCTCGATTCTTTCTTCCGTAAAGCTTTTTCGTAAGAAAGAGTCTATTTTGCGAGAAGTAATCTTCGGATAAATTCTCACTTTCTTCCTCGGATGTTTTGGATGTTAAATTTGTCGTAACCGTTTTAGACCCCAACAAACTCATTCTACCAGAATCCACCACCACAGGCTCAGGAAAGAAAGATTGAAGCAATGCTTGATAGAGTTCTGGAAGGATAACAACAACTCACTATGGATTTCAATGGGAAGATAGATTCAGCCTACAACAATCTGAACACATTGATTGAGACCTTAGGAACTCAGGTGAGGAAGCTTGAAATGCAAGTGGTTCAGACTGGAGACACTGTAAAGAGGCAAGAAGCCTTGGCTAGAGACGCAGGAGTTGAGAAAGCAAAACACCACGTAAATGCCATCATAGATGATGATTTCTGGCAAGTGGTGAAGCATGAGAAGCTTGGAGAAGGAGACTTCGAAGTTGAAAGCTCCATGAGTTTCGGCGGATCACATTGGTGTCGACCGATGTCAGTGGATACACATCGATCAACAGACCATGACGAAGATGAATCGATAGACCACTCTGGACATCGATCGATGTCATCTGCTAAATCGACTGCGGAGTGTAGTGCAGTTTGAATCATCTCATGAGGAATTCGCAGAAAAACATCCTCACCCACTCTCTCCTTTCTATGTCAAAATCGATCAACCGCATGAGCCAGCCGTCGACCGACAGAGAGAGACCAATATCGATCGACCCCCCTCACCTCCCATCAATCGATGGGCACCTCTCACCCACCGAGTGCGGTTACCATCTATTGATAATATCCGAATCAACGCACTCAGACTACCACCTAAACCTTTAACAAACCCACCAGAACCTACAACCAACCCTTCAGACACTACACCAGAGCCTATGCAAGTTGATAAGGCAACTGACGGAAGAAGGTTAAGGAAAAGGAAGTATAAGATTCCTAAGAACCTTAAGAGGGAAGCTAATGAGAAGGAGATGATGGTTTCACTAAGAGAGTCCTCAAAATCCCGGTGGAGAAACTTTTTGATGAAGTTTATTTCACACACCGGTTGTGGATGTTCTTCAGAGAGACTAAGGAGACCGAGGAGGACATTAGGAGAATGTTTCATCATGTTAGGGAAAGGATGAAACTAAGGATCACATTGAAGAAGAAGAGTGATCATGGGAAGTTTGCAATACCATGTGTGGTGAAGGGTATTGAATTTCTCCATGCACTTTATGACACACAATCAGCATACTACCTAAGGTTATGGCAGACCACCTGGGTCTAATAATAGAGCCTTCATCAGAATCTTTCACCTTCGTGGACGTTTCAGAAAGAAGCTCAGGAGGCATTATAAGAGACCTTGAGGTACAGATTAGTAATGCCCTTGTCCTAGTAGATTTTCATATCCTGGACATCAAGCTTAACTGGACTTCTGCTTGGAAGAGCTTTTCTGGCTACATTAGGAGCTGAATGTGACATGAACACCAACAGATTGTGTCTGACACTGATCGATCCAGACGTCCACTATGACCCAGTTCAGGTTGTGAGACAACAGGCAACCTCGTGGAGCTTGGAAATGATCTTGGCTACATTGCAGCATGTCATTGTGGAGCAGAGTACGAAACAGAGTACTCGGAATCGATCGACACTCACACTACATCATCGATCGATTCCAATGAGGCACCGATGACCGATGAACGCTATCCCACATCGCTCGACGGGAAGCAACCGGTAGACCACTTCACATTACCAGATCAGTGTTATCCATACTTTTCCTTTCAACAACCCAACAAGAGAGGACGAGATGACTATTCAATAGGCAATTGGGCAGAAAGTGGATTCCATGAAAGTTTTGCAGTAGAGACCATAATTCCTTCATCCAATGAGGATCCTACTGAGGAGTATGATGAGGATTACTGGAAGGAAAGAGCTATAGAGATTGCTATGCAGGATGACAGATATTCAAGCCATTCCTTCAACAACACGTCTCCACCATCGATCGACAGAGTCAACTCAGCATCGGTCGATACCCACCCTCATCCAGCAAAACAATCTTATGCATCAATCGATACCATACCTGGTACATCGATCGATGTTAAAGTCGTCGCCTTTGAAAATGAAAAATTAAATATTCCATTTCCAAGTAGGTTTACCAATACCTATATAAGGAGTTTTGCACCCCAGATTACTTCTCACGACACCAAAGCAGAAAAGATGAACGCTCCCACAAACCTATCAGAAGGAACATCCAGGAAGAGCATTCAATACAGAAACCCTAATTCAGCAGACAAAAGTTTATCCTCGATCAATACCCCAGTATCAACATCGATTGATTCTCATTCTAAACCTAAACTTTCTTTATTTACTAAGAAGAATATGAGTATTGATTACAATTTTCTAACTCATGATGAGTTTGGTATTTTCAAGGACAAAGATGGCCATGCAAGAGCTATGGATGGAAGAATTCTACAAGTATCCAGACAGGACATAGCAGATATTCTTCAGTTGGCCAATGAACCAGACAACTTGTTTATGCAGCAACGCAGCATTCCAGACAACATACCAGCTGTTCTAGACGAATATCCAAGAGCCAACACAACAAAAATTGGTTCACATCAATCGTGCAGACAAGTTGGCCAAGCATCGATCGACAAGGTTGCTTCCACATTGCTCGACAGGGTAACACCAATGTCGCTCGATAAGGCACCTTCACCATCGATCGATAGAGGTTACGAATGTGAACGTCACGCTAATGACATCTACGAAGCCAGAAAGTTCAGATGGGAACAGAAGGACGAATATGGTGTCTACATAGATGAGTCTGGATATGCAAGGAGCATAGCTGGTGAGATGATCCTTGTTACCAAGGACAACATCCGAAATTTTTTGGAGAGAGCATCCCTATTTGAAGAGTCACATATGTCTTCCAGAACATGCCACTTCTTTCACACCTACAAGAATGGCACCAGAGATCTACACCAAAGATGAGATTAATGAGATGGTGACTGATATTTGTGTAGCTCAGGAAAAGCCAGGAGATGAACTCAAGACATTGGTAGATGACACCTATCAACCTTTGGACAGAGGTTACAATGAGCTTTTCAGAAGTATGGCAGAGATGAGGACAAAGATTGAGAGTATTGTGGGAACCAAAATTTGCACTGTCGATTTCCGTTTAAATAAGGAAAGTAGGAGAGCCCTACTTTCCAGAGGTCCCGGATATCTGCTAATGCTACACGCCAAGCAATCAGAACATGAAATAAAGACGAGAAAAGATAATAAATCGAAAGGAGAGCAAAGTAGATCTTATTTCAAATTCGCGTTTGAGCGTTATACAACAAGGTAAGAGTCTGAGCTATGTGAGCTGTCGGCGAGATCCCTAGTTCTAAAACCCTAAGACGGCAACAACCTAATTGAGTCGCAGCTCGAATAACAAAAATAGAAAATTGCCTAAACTGCTCTAAGTCCTAAGGTTGATGTGAAAAAGTTCTCCCCCCATGCATCTCGCCTAGGACTCCTTATATACTCCCTCCTAGGTCGGTTTACGCTTTTCCCCTTCTGCTCTTAAGCCGTCATAGCCTAAATGGAGATATTCCATTTTTCCCGATATTCGTAATTATCTTCAAAATTTCGTATTTATCCGCGGAAACTTGACATTTATCTTTCCTTGCGAACCAAGCATAAACAGTCCTACGGTTTACGGGATGTTGGTTAAGAAATCGTAAATTGGGCTTCGAGTCATGTCTTAGGTCCCTTTGGGCTGTCTTCTGGGTCGAACCGTTTATAACGGCTTCTTTCGATAAAAACGAACTTTTCGCGGTTTTTTATCGTAAAGTTTGATTGATGACCTCGAATGTCGAGAAACATAAAATGGATTTGCTACGGTCTTCGGGAGATAGCATCAAAGGGTAGACGAGAATGCATGGATTCGTGTCGCACTTGACGTTTTGGAAAAGCTCGGTCGCTACGTAGCGACCGAACAGTACGCACGCTCGGTCGCTACGTAGCGACCGAGCTTGGCTCGAGCCCGGTCGCTATGTAGCGACCGAGCAGGACGTGCGCTCAGTCGCTACGTAGCGACCGAGCTTGTTCGCTACGTAGCAACCGAGCGGAATGCACGCTCGGTCGTTACGTAGCGACCGAGCTTGGCTCGAGCTCGGTCGCTACGTAGCAACCGAGCAGGATGCACGCTCGGTCGCTATGTAGCGACCGAGCTTGGCTCGAGCTCGGTCGCTACGTAACGACCGAGCTTGGCTTGAGCCCGGTCGCTACGTAGCGACAGAGCGGGACGTGCGCTCAGTCGCTACGTAGCAACCGGGTTGTGTGCATGTTCGGTCGTTGCGTAGTGACTGAGGTTGGCTTGTCCGTGTTCCAATCATCACACTCTAACCTATCCGTGGCTGGTTTAGATATGTTTCCGTTACCATGGGACAGCTTCTGTTTGATCTAACCGGAACTCGAACAAGGTTTTATCTCGAGATCATGTGTCGTGACATAATTTGCCGCGGAAAGAGATTTACAATTGTTTTTGCGGAGGTTTGAATATTAACTTCGTCGTAACCGTTTTCGACCCCAATAAGTATGCAACACAGCCTTCAAAAAGAAGCTACGACATCACCATCGATCGACGCCAACAAAGCAACATCGATCGACGTCAAGCCACAGACATCCCGAATCCATGCAGAACCGGAAAGATTGGCAGAGAAGAAGGATGAATGGGAGATCGCATACATCAACGCGAGGATTAACGACGTATACAACCCTCTCAACAACAATGTAGACAGGTTAAGCACGAGAATTGATCTGCTACAGCAAGATTTGGACACCATTCGCAAGAAGGATCCACAACCAGCCACATCGTTCGATATCTGCACTGTCACATCGATCGACAGCAAGTTCGCAGCCATGGAAGATAGGTTACAATCTTATGAGGATATGCACGACCGTTTCACCCCACCTATCATGCGATACTTGGACACCTTGTCTACACAGATGATGAATGTCCACAGGGACTTTAGTAAGCTTAATGATCAACAGGATTTTCAGGAAGAAGGTTCAACATCGATCGATAGGTTCCGCAATGCATCGCTCGACGGCAAGAAACCTACAGAACATCTTCCCTACACAACAGCAGAAGTTGACCAGATCACATCAAAGCTTTACACAACTATAGACACCATGGAGGAAATATTTGAGAAGCGGTGTGATGACATCTACTTTCCATTCGACGTCAGATTCAGTGGACTGGATAGCCAAGTAGAATGGTTCCAGAAGGAATTTAAAGCCATTCAGAGGCAACTCGCATCTCAACACCAGATATCAGCATCGATCGACAGGGCACGTTCCAAAACGATCGACAGTACGACACCAGCAACGATCGATAGACACTTGGTCGCATCGATCGATAACACGTCTACACCAGACGATGAGCAGCTGATATAAAACAAAAATGGAGTCAATACATGAGGAACTGAACAAGCTATAAGCATACACCTACGACAAGATAGGATGGCATCAGTTTAGCATTGAAGACATCTTTGAAAGGCTACAGAACATCTCAAATGCAATACAGAAAATGGATGAGAGATGGACCATAAATGATGAGGCCACAAGAAGTTTCATTGCAGAGATGAGGTGAATGCATGTTTCCTAACAAGTAGCTGTCTTTCCACCAACTAGCCACATAATTCCACAATCAAGCTAAATAACTATAACAAAGCGCTGAGTTGGAGGCAACCCACTATTAGGTAATTTTAATTGGTTTTCTTAGTTACTCGAATTTACTTTTGTTTTCATTCTTTCAGATTTATTGCAAGACCCAAGTAGGATGATTACCAACATATCGACCGTGGACGAGACGTCGACATCGATCGACCTACAATCACATACGACGATCGATGCATACCGATGCACATCAATCGATTCCCACTCCGGTCAGGTTTATCTTCCTAACTTGTTACATTGAGTACCTATGATTTATTTCCACCATAACTCCGACTTTGTTACACTGGGACAGTGTAATTTTAGTCTGGGGGAGGTTTACTGATATAATGTATTCTGATTCTTATAAAAGTATTTTAATAAAATTATGCTTAGCTATGTTAAAGGGACTATGATCTTATTATTGACTGATACTTGAATGTCTAACCACTCTTTAGTACCATTCTAGATTTACTGATTACAGATAGTACTAAAGATGCTAAAATGGATCAACATGTCAACTATACACACTTGCCTTGATTGTTTGAAGGAACCAAAACTGACCTCCAACACTAAACCTGACATAATCGCTTGTCTTGGGGCTTGGTATACATGGGATCGGATTCTTCAGACAAGTGTGGAAGGTAACGCCTTGTGTAGATTCATTTATCACATTTTCTCTCTCTATTTCGACTCTAGAGTAGTTAGTTTTTATCTTAAAAAAATCCGAAATTTATTACTTAAATAGGACTTAGGATCTAGTTAGGAGGAGTCTGAACAGGACTTGGTGGCAACCACCATTAAGTCTTGATTCATAAAGATTCCAATAAAAAGAATTCGAACGCGACTTGGAGGCGGCAATCTTCAAGGCTCGCTTCACAAGGAATTCTTGGATATAGGTCAAAAAGAAGTGAACAGGGCTTGGTGGAAACCACCATTAAGTCTTGATTCATGGAAGCATGTCCAATCTTGGTCACTGATCCTGCAATGGAAGTAGCCTGTGACTCAAGAGAGAAATTAGTGAGAGAAAGAAATTAGGAACTAACGTTTACATGCAGTTCCAGATATTTGTTTGAAAATCCTTGATCGATACTCCCAAGGTAAAGCATGCACTTTTATATTTATGGTAAGAAATGAAGTTAGTAGAGCGGAATGTCAGACATGATTTGCTGAGTTGTAGACTAGTAGAATTTGGTTGCTAAGCTAGGATATTGCATAATGTGCTTTTGTGATTAGGACTTTTTAGATGTGGTTTGCGAAATTTTAGAGGTGATGACTTCTATGTTTTAAATCTGTAAATCCCTGCTGTTTTCAAACCTCTTTCAGAGAGACTGCCTATTTGTTTTGCTTGAGGACAAGCAAAAGGGTAAGTCTGGGGGAGTTGATATACCATGGATTTGACCCATTTTCATCCATAGTATATAAGTGTTTTACTATCTATATATTATATATTCTATCCTATTAGGTATGTTTTCAGGTTCAGAAGTATCTTGGAGTAAAATGATGATTATGGAGCATTTAGGAGCTTAAAAGAAATTTCATTCGAGCTGACCATTAGAGGTCGATACGAAGAAGAAGAAATCGATCGATTTACATCTTGTACCATCGATTGATGTCGAGACGCAGAACCCGCGACTTGGTTCCAGCCGACTTTAAACCCAAGGCTTCACAAAATTACAAGATTACCCCTGATGAGCTTTTAACCTAATAGTTATATACTTGCCTAAGTGTTAGGAGGCAAAAGGAGAGTTTTTTTAGAGAGCTTTATCCACCATTGTATTCTTACTTTTCAGAGGAGAGAAAATAATAGAGAGATTTGTCTATTGATTCATCTATTCTATCCTATGCAGTTTTTATCTATATTTTGTGTCATGAATTGCTTAGCTATGTCTGAGTAGTTTACTTGTTAGATTCAGGGTTCAAATAGGTTAGAGAGATTAGTCCCAACTATAGATTTGCTAAGTTGTGATATTCATTGATTGATTGTTCTTAATGCTTGTTTTAGCTTTGCTAACTAGAACATGAACCTAGGAATTTGCATGTGTCAAGCATTCTTGATCATCATGTCCTGAATCTAATCTGTCATGCTAGGACTGCTAGAGAGAGCTAACCGCTGATCTAGGAGACTAGTGAACATTATCAACCCACGCCTAGGGTTTAGCTAGAAGCATCGATCGATATTGTCTTCTGACAGTCGATCGATATTTGCAAAAGGTGTATCGATCGATATCCCTATAAGATCATCGATCAACACTTTCTTGTGATCAAAAGACGACAGCTGAGATACAAGATCTAGTTAGTTAACTAGTGAAACATTGCCATCGCTGGTCACTGTGATTACGGAGTTGAGCTCTAATATATCATGCATGCAACTGTTAGGCATCTATAGGATTATAATCTCTAACACCTGAATAGAAACCATGCATATAATATCTTCCAATAAGTTACACCCCCAATCATCTTGTTAGTCGAGTAATAGACTTGATCAATTAGGATTGCTATTTACTTTTAGACCCATAAACCAACAAACACTTAGAATTAATAACTTTACTAGATTTAATAGGTTCCCTAGCGCCTTGTGGATTCGATCCCTAAGTACTGCAACTGAACCTCTTATTTGAGAGACTAATTCACTCCTTAGGGTAATTTGAGTGGTATCAAACTCGCAAAGGCGGTTCAATCTCTTGTTCTACTCTTTCAATAGAGCTACGTTCGGCTTGATACCTCGAAAGGGATAGTCTAACGAACTAAGTCATAGGCGATTTTTCATGTCTCGATATATCTTTCCATAACAATTTAGCCAGGTCTTTCAAACCGATCTAAACTCTCAGAAAAATTGAGAAACGATTGCCACGCATATTCAGCTCACTTTCTAAAGAAAGAAAGAAGTATAGACACGAACGTCATCTTAAAACCAATTCGTATCTAGCGATTTTTTTAAAACCGACATATTCCAAGTCGTCAACCTGAAAACAACCAAATCACAGTCCTAGCATCGTCTTTAAATCGACCCGGATTGTCGATCATTACAATCCTCGGAAGAAGAAACGTACACAACCCTTCAAAGTATCGGTTCAACCGTTTTCTTTCGTAAAAAAGGGGGGGGGAGCAGGTACGTATACTACACTCATATACTCCCAAACTTTAAAAAATCTTTCCTCGTCATCAAGAAAACGCTTTTGTCAAAGCAAACTCTTGAAACAATAGGCAATACGATGCCACACTAAAATCGTCCCAAAAAGGCAAACGACAATCTAAAATTTGTCCAAACGCCAGCAACATACCCAAACGATCATGAACATAATCTCAATGACTATACATCATTTCTTGTCACAATCATGCTTATAGAAAACATGTACGAATATCAAACTGAAACTCGACGATTAGCCAAAGTCTTGAAACCCTTTCCGGCTTTATAAAGCCAGTTTCGTATAAAAAAAAAATTACGAGAAATCTTCAAGTATCAAAGCATTTCTTTCAGTTTCCGTTGAACCAAGTGAGTCACGGAAAAGCATCGAAAACATTTGCGACGAAGAAAACTCAAGAATAAAAGTAGCAGCAAGCACATTAAAGGGAACAATTTCTTTCTGATTGTTGGCTAGACCTACCACTGGTTGACCCATTCGTTCCAGAAACGAATATCCATAAGAATCCTCTCAAAAGCCTATAAAAAACGTTCTGCGACTAGATCGTGGAGATATAAACTTTGGTAACACTCCATAAGTAACTCCAAGCAACTTTCACAAAATATCAAAATCAAAGCAGAAACGTTTCTCGTAAAACCCGCAAAAACAACACTACTTTGACATGTGTATACATATCACCGATTTACAACCTTCGTAAAACCGGTCGCCCATTACTTACGCGAAAAATCCTTCGTACAATCAGATCAAGTCATACGAAGAAACTTTCAAAAGTAAACATAATAGGTTTTACGAAGGAGTATTTTTCGGATAGCAAATACAAAGCTGTAAGATCTGACTTTGGATGATCAATCTAAAGAGAGATTTCTTTGCATTACGATCTAATAGATCTCATTTTTTACCCATGCGGCTTGCTGGCTTCTGCCTTTCTTTCCCCTCGGTCACATCCGAGAAGGCAATCATCCCGCAACTGACTCCGCACTGGTTATGTACCAAACCTCTTAGGATTCCTCTTCGTCAGACAAAAACGAATCAATTTTCATAAGACTATAGGTAACATTATACGAAGCATTCATCGTATAACTGAAACCTAAAGTGGAGAATCGTTTTCTACGACTATCGTTCATCTTAACACAGATAACCCCGACAAACTTGGCCTTTCAATCTCGACAAACGCTCTTTGACCCTCGGTCAATTACGCCTTCCAGTAAAATTCTGAACAAGAATTCGGCATGCCCTGTAAGGACAATTGTAAACTAGCATGATCTTCATGTTAACACGAAAGTACCATGGTCTAATCTTTGACCTACAACGTCCTTGGCTATCTGAGTGAACACATCCTTCACGCCAAGCCAAAGTATTTGAGTAACCATCGCTCCATCACTTAACGGTTAAACGACAATCTGCGATTTGTCTAAAAACGTCATGTGACTATTAAGAAAATAATTATCGTATAACCCATATTCGGAAATCATATGATAAATTCTTCGTAACAAAACTCAGTCCTAAAAAAAACAGTTAAAGAAAAACCTAAACTTGTCTACAATCGACCAAGTTCAATACGTTCCACAATTCACTTTAAGCCTTCTACGTTTTACCCATAACACGCGACATGTAAGGAAAAATTCGTAACAAAGCTCCAAGAGCTATACGAAACATCCTCAAAAATGCACGAAATAGATCTGACAAGACCAACACCTCGCAAAGCACTATGAAGGAAAACACTTCTTCCCATGGACAAATTTACACGACCCCTCGGTCATAATTCCTCGATCGCAAATCTTATCACTACCATCCAAACAACAACAGTTTTGGCTGCAAACATCCGCGGACAAACGAGAAATGTTTCTCTGGCGTAGGATTAAGACTAAAATTTTGCAACACCGCAAAACATCTTCAAACCCGCAAACATTTCAACCATGAAACACGTCATCCAAAATAAAAACCAATCTTCGGCATCGCGAGATGTCGCAGATGCTTGAGAAATAAGTTTGTTTGACAACAATACCTTCCTCGATAAAAACACCTTCTTGGAAGACCAAACAGTCATACGCACTAACATCTTCTCAAACATGTATTCTTCGAAGACCCAAAAACGGTAATATCTACCGATAAGTTTGTTGTTGAGCACAACAAACTCTCAATGTCCTAAACAGACTAAGCCATCTCGTAGAGATAGCTCTCGTACACCCGACACAAGGGTAATTGCGCTATATAAAAAATATGAAATTTTGGTCAGCACTTTTGGGAGACTTAAAAATTGTCCATGAAGAGATGCTCGATTCCTACCATAAAAGTCACGTAAGCCGAGACCATATCACAGACTTTAAAGCGGGACTGAATCAAGTCGAAAAAGATAAATGAAACATAAGTCGAAGTAATCATCACACCCCCTAAAGCCGTGATTAGACCTAGGTCTTGCTCTAAACCTAACACACTGGTCTCTAACTTCTCATCGCCTTAGCCCAACAACCTAAGAACACCAATGCTCCTATTGGATAGCACTCTAGGCTTTACAATCCGAAAAAGAAGTACCCGACTGTTTGTTCATCTGGATCATGCGAAAATTACTCTGGTGGAACGTCCCTCGCAGTCAAAATCAAACTCCACGAGCACTATTGGCTAATGATGATTAAAGATTCCCTAAACTTTGCGCGAAAATACGAAAAAGAGCCATAGGCACGCTCCTATTATCCATCAACCCGCAGAGGTACTCTCGTCGATCTCAGCACCATATCCCTTCATGCGATGGTCAGTGGACATAGTCGGACCCATGCACAGGTCAAAGCAGAAACGATTCCTGTTGGCTTAACGGATTTTTTCAAAAATGGGTCGACGCCCAATTCGAAAGATTTTTGTCGAGAATTATCATCTACAGACATGGAGTCCCATACGAAATCGAATCGGACAACGGATCTCAATATATTTTGATCAGATTTGAGGCTTTCTGCGAAAAGTGGAAGATACGACTGACCAAATCAACTCCTAGATACCCACAATGCAACGGCCAAGCTGATACTATTAACAAGACCATCCTTGATGGTCTTAAGAAACGATTGGACACCAAAGACTGCAAGGCACGAGGGCGCAAGAGGACGTTTTGCTCGGCGGTGTTCTGGAAAACTTTTCGTAGTACTAGGTCGCCTTCTTTGAACAAACCCACGCCGACGCCGAGCTCCCGTCCTCTTCCGTTCTGGTCGTTGCTCCAACTCACGAAATTGAGGTTCATGTCCCGCAAGGCACGGGGGTGCAAGTCGAAGCGGGCGTTCCGTTCGTGCCAGACGCTTTGGCGCAGCCTTCTGGATCCTCTACAACTCTGATTCTTTCTAAGAGCAACAAAAAGGCCACTGAGTCGATGCCTCCTCCTCCAGCTAGGAAAGATATTGTACTGGCATTGTGTGCCCCTAGCGCTACTCCGGTTGTTCAATCAATGGGCCGGAATTGAAAGTGCTTCAGGGGCAACGACGGGGAATCTTCGCAGCAGGAATGATTAAATCTAGCGTCAGGACTCCGCGGAAAGGTTCGTTCTTCATTTTGGCTTTTTACTCTTAGAACGTGAGATCCTGTTTAGTCATGTTTTGCTCCGCATCTCTTAATTGTTTTTCCTCACCTCGCAGTTTGTGTTGCTGATCGATGGGATGATCAGCGAATGCGGTTCCGAAGTCAGTCGTCTTGCGAGGGATTTTTGGCCGAAATGCAGGGCAAACTTTCCGAGTCCAGAGCCATGTTCAAAGCTCTCGAGGATTCTCATTCCGCAAAGGTGTCAAAGCTCGAGGTTCAGATCGGAGAGCTCGAGAGGGACCTTGGGAAGACGGCGAGTTATCTGCTTAAGGAGAAGAAAGCCAAGAAGACCAAATCCTCGGAGGTACATCGACTTCAGCGTCAGATCGAGGAGGCCAAGGATGCGCTTCGTGTTGAGTTTCAGACCCGTTTTGCGAAGATCTCTGATCTTCTAGGTACCCTCGAGTGCATTCGCAGCAGGGACTTGGCCTGGTCGACTATCGATGGTGGGATGGCCGTGGTTTAGACACTCCAGGGTGAAAACCCTTCGTCCCTTCAGGCCGAGGAAGCCAGGTTGTCCGCTTGTAAGGCAGATATGGCGGCCGTGGACGGAAGTTTCAGCCCTATCTTGGCTTTGATACCACTCAAATTACGCTAAGGAGTATTACTCTCATCAAAAGAGGTTCAGATGTAGTACTTAGGGATCGAATCCACAAGGAGTTAGGGAACAATTAAATCTAGTGTTTATTAATTCTAAGAGTTGTAAATGTTTAAATGAAATAGCAAGAGTAACTAGCGAAGTAAATAGTAAATGTAACTTGGTTGGAAATGATATTAGACGCAGGGCCACTATTCAGGTGTTGGAGATTATAATATCTATAGATGCCCATTTGTTGCATGCATGATATGTTAGAGCTCAACCGCTTAACTCAGTGATCAGCTGTCGCATGTTTCACTGGTTAACAAGCTAGATCTCGTGTCTCAACGGTTAGTATGTTGACAACGAAAGAGTGTCGATCGATGGTCCTATAGGGACGTCGACCGATACACCTTTACCTACGTCGACCGATAGTCAGTTGAGGACATCGATCGACAGGTTCTAGCCAGGCCTATGCGCGAGTATGATATGCCCTATTAAGATACTAAATTGGCGGTTAGCCCTCTCTAGCAGTCCTAATATGATAGTTAGATGTCAGGATGGGATAACAAGGGTGCTTGAGTATGCAATCCTATGATCATATTCTAGTTAGCAAGGCTAAAACAAGCAATGAATACAAATCTATCATGAATATCACAACAAGGCAGATCTATAGTTTGGGGCTAATCCCACAAACCTATCTGAACCCTGGATCTAATAAATGAACTACTCAGACATAGCAAAGCAATTCATGACAATGAAGAAATGGAAATTCATAGTATAGATGAAAAGAAATGAAAACAAAGAGCTCCAATCACAAGTGATCTTCTCTCCAAAACTCTCTCTCTCTCTCTCTCTCTCAAAGTAAAACTGTGACAAAAAGCTCTCCCTGCCGTCAAAACACTTAGGCAGTATATAATCTACTAGGTTAAAAACTCGTCAGGGCATTTTCGTAATTTAGCTTGGACTTGGGCTTCAAGTCCGCTGGATCCAAAATGTCGCATGTCCAATGTCTCGACATCGATCGATGGTACTTGTGTACATCGATCGATATTAATCTTCATTTGTCGAGGCATCTCATGGTGTCGATCGAGTGCACTGGATGTGCATCGATCGATTGTTCTTCCTCTCGTTGACCTCTACATGGTCAGCTCGGATGAAGTGTCCTTTAAGCTCCAAAATGCTCCAAAGTCATAGCTTTACTCCGAAATGCACCTGAACCTGAAAACATACCTAGAAGAGTAAAAAACATAGATATATATATATAGTAAAACACCTATATACCATGGATAAAAACGGGTCAAATCCAAGGTATATCAACTCCCCCAGACTTACCCTTTTGCTTGTCCTCAAGCAAAACATACAGGAAGTCTCTCTGAAAGAGGTTTGAAAATATTACGGATTCACAGATTTTAAAGCATAGAAATCTTTTCCTCAACAATTTTGCAACCACATCTAAAAAGTCCTAATCACAGAAGCACACTATGCAATATCCTAGCTTAGCAACCATTTCTAACATAACACAACTCAGCAATTCACGTCTGACATCCCCTCTGCTGACTTCATTTCTTAGCATAAATATAAAGTGAATGCTTTACCTTGGGAGTATCGATCATAGGATGCAAGGATTTCAAACAAGTATCTGGAACTGCAGGTAAAAGTTAGTTCCTAATTTCTCTCTCTCTAATTTTATCTCTTGAGTCAAAGTCTGCTTCCATTGCAGGATCAGTGACCAAGATTGGACAGGCTTCCATGAATCAAAACTTAATGGTGGTAGCCACGAAGCTCTGTTCACTTCTTTTTGACCTATATCCAAGAATTCTTTGTGAAAGCGAGCCTTGAAGATTGTCGCCTCCAAGTCTCGTTTCGAACTCATTTATTGGAGTCTTTATGAATCAAGCCTTAATGGTTTTAGCCACCAAGTCTTGTTCAGACTCATCCTAAGTAAACAATATATCTTATTTTTATTTTATTTTATTTTTATTTTTATTTTTATTTTTATAAATAGATAGAACTGAAATATAAATCGCTAACTATTCTAGGGTCGAAATTTAGAGATAGAAAATGTGATAATAATCTACACAAGGCGTTACCTTCCAGACCTTTCCGAAGAATCCGATCCCATGTATACCAAGCCCCAAGACAAGCGGTTATGTCAGGTTTAGTGTTGGAAATCAGCTTTGGTTACTTCATACGGTCAAGGCAAGTGTATAGTTGATAGGTTGATTTGCTTTAGCATCTATAGTGCTATCTGCAATCAGTAAATCTAAAATGGTGCTAAAGATTGGTTAGATATTCAAGTTTAAATCAATATAAGATCATAGTCTCATTTTCAATAGCTAAGCATAATTTATTAAAATTCCTTTTATATAA
This sequence comes from Brassica napus, assembly GCF_020379485.1. NCBI lineage: Eukaryota > Viridiplantae > Streptophyta > Magnoliopsida > Brassicales > Brassicaceae > Brassica > Brassica napus. The sequence continues at coordinate 5,644,324 of NC_063443.1, forward strand.
GAATAAAATAAATTATATCAGTAAATCTCCCCCAAACTTAAATTACACTGTCCCAGTGTAACTCAGTCGGAATTATGATGGAATAATTCATAAGTACGAAATGTAACAAGTAAGGAAGATACATCTGACCGGATTAGATATCGATCGATGTGAAAATGTTTCATCGATCGTCGTGTGTTTATCTATGTCGAGTGATGTCGACGTCTCGTCGGCGGTCGATATTCATGTCTTCCTACCTGGGTCTCTTAAATATGAAAGAAATAAAACAAAAGTAAATAAATGCTAACTAATAAAACCAAAATAAAATACCTAATAGTGGGTTGCCTCCCACTCAGCGCTTGGTTATAGTCATTTAGCTTGACTGTTGTGGGAACCGAAATTCGCACTGTCGATTTATGTTTAAATAAGGAAACTAGGAAAACCCAAATTTCCCAGAGGACCCGGATATCTGCTAATTACCACACGTCAAGCAATCAGAACACGAGAATAACAACGATAAAGTATAAGAAATCGAAAAAGAGAGCAAAGAAGATCTTATTCCGAATTTGCGTATGAGCGTTTACAACAAGGTATAAGCCTGGGCTTGAGAGCTGTCGGCGAGATTCCTAGTTCTAGTAACCCTAAGACGGCTAAACCTAATTGAGTCGCAGCTCGAAATAACAAAAACGGAAAATTGCCTAAATTGCTCTAAGTTCTAAGTTTTGCTCTGAAAAAGTTCTCTCCTCATGCTCCTCGCCTAGGGCTCCTTATATACTAGCTCCAAGGTCGGTTTACGCTTTTACTCTTCTGCCCTTAAGCCGTCATAGCATAAAAATGGAGATATTCCATTTCTCCCGATCTTCACAATTATCTTCAAAAGTTCCGTATTTATCCGCGGAAACTTGACATTTATCCTTCCTTGTGGGCCAAGCGTAAACCGTGCTGTGGTTTACGGGCTTTTGGTTAAGAAATCGTAGGATGGGCCTTGAGTCGTGTTTTAGGTCCCTTTGGGCCGTCTTCCGACTCAACATGTTTGCTACGATTTATTTTGATAAAAAATGAACTTTTCCGCGGTTTCTAATCCGCGAAGTTTGATCGATGAGTTAGAATAGCGGAAAGCATGGATTGAGCTTACTACGGTCTTCGGGAGATAGCATTTGAAGGTTTGACGAGAATGCATGGGTTGGTGTCGTACCGATGTTCTCGGAAGAGTTCAATCGCTACACAGCAACCAAACTTCGGCTCAAGCCCGGTCGCTACATAGCGACCGAGCTTCGGATCGTCCCGCTCGGTCGCTACGTAGCGACCGAGTGGGTCGGACGTTCGGTCGCTATGTAGCGGCCGATATCGGCCTGGACTTGGTTGCTACGTAGCGACCGGACGGCGTGTATGTGCGGTAATTACGCAACGACCGAGCTTGGTTTGTTTGGTTTTAATCTTCAAGGATACTTCTTCGTAAAAACTTCGTATTGGTTACACGTTACGAAAGTTATATCTTTTTTTTTACTATCTCTTTCGGAAATACGATCTCCGAGGATTTTCGGGTGGTAATTCCGTCGTAACCGTTTTTGACCCCAACAACTGTGGTAGTGATTGGCTATTTGGTGGATTAACAGCTGCGCGTTGGAAAACAAGCATCCACGTCATCTCTGCACATTCTGGACCAAGATGCAATGAAACTTCTTACGGCCTCATCATTTCTTTTCCATTTGTCATCCATCTTCTTAAGTTCATTGGAGATGTTCTGTAGCCTATCTTGAACGTTGTCAATGCTGACCTGGTGCCAGCTTATGTTGTCATAGGCGTATGCTGAAAGTTCTATCAGTTCCTCGTGCATTGACTCTATTCTTTTCTGTATCAGCTGCTCGCCGGCTGGTGTAGACTCGGCGTCGATCGATGCGATTAAGTGTTCGTCGGTCGATCTCAGCGACTTACCATCGAGCAATTTCGCTCGCTTCCTGTCGATCGATGCTGATATCTGGTGTTGAGCTGCGAGTTGCCTCTGAATGGCTTTGACTTCTTTCTGTAGCCATTCTGCGTGGCTGTCTAGTCCACCGATTCTGTTGTCGAATGGAAAGTATATGTCATTGCAGCGTTTGTCAAGTCGTTCCTCCATGGTGTCTATAGCAGTGTAGATCTTGGATGTGATCTTGTCAACCTCTGCTGCTGTGTAGGGAAGTAACTCCACAGGATTCTTGCCATCGATCCATGGTCCTCGTAGCCTGTCGATCGAAGATGAGTTTGCCTGCAAAAAATTTTGATTAGTAATTTTATCAATATCCCTTTGGGCATGAAGTATTTGACAAGACAATTTGTTTAAATATAGCATGACTGGTGATACGAAGCGGTCATGCATGTCCTCGTAAGTCCGCAGCCTATCATCCATGGCTGAGATCTTAGCGTCGAGCGATGTGATGGTACACACGTCGATCGATGTGACTGGTTGTTGGTCCTTCTTGCGAATGGTGTCCAGATCTTGCTGTAGTAGCTCGATTTTAGTGCTCAGCCAGTCCACGTTGTTGTTGAGAGGGTAGTACACGTCGTTTATCCTCATGTTGATGTATGAGACTTCTCATTCATCCTTGTATTCTGCTGAACATTGCGGTTCTGCAGGGATCCGGGCTGTCGGAAGATTGACGTCGATCGATGGTGCATGTGGTGCATCGATCGATGCTGAGGTTGTGGCTTCCTTCTCAAGTTGCTGTCGTAAACTCTCAATTTTTGTCCTCATTTCTACCATACTTCTGAAAAGCTCATTGTAGCCTCTATCCAAAGGTTGATGTGTATCTTCTACCAATAATTTGAGCTCCTCTCCCAATTTTTCCTGAGCTCCACAAATACCAGTCACCATCTCGTTGATTTCATATTTGGTGTAGAGTTCTAGTGCCAGTCTTGTGAGTGTGAAGGAAGTGGCTTGTTCTGGAAGACAGATGTGTCTCTCTTCAAAAAGAGATGCTCTTTCCAGTAATTTCCTGATGTCGTCCTTTGTGACAGATATCATCTCACCAGCTACGCCTCGTGCGTGTCCACACTCATCTCTGTAGACTCCATACTCGTCCCTTCGTTCCCAAGTGAACTTTCTGGCTCTGTACATGTCAAAAGCGCGGTATCCAAATTCATAACGTCTGTCGATCGACGTCGGGTCATCCTTATCGGTCGACGTTGGTGTTATCCTGTCGATCGATGTCTGAGTTATCCCATCGATCGATGCTTGGCCTTTTGGTTGGCATGATAGATCTGGATTGATTTATGTTGCGGCGACTCCTACGTGTTTGTTTGGATCGGTTTAAATGACGTCCGGAGTGCCACGTTGCTGTGAGAATAGGTTGTCAGGTCCATTGGCCACTTGAAGGATATCTGCTATGTCCTCTTTGGACACTTGTAAGATCCTTCCATCTATTGCACGTGCGTTGCCATCTGGGTCCCTGAAAATACCAAATTCATCAGGTGTTAGAAAACCGTAATCAATGTTTGTATTATCATTCAATTTAGAAATAGAAAGATTAGGTTTAAGAGTAGTATCGATCGATGTTGATACAGATGCATCAATCGATGGCAGAATAATTTCTGCAGAACTTGTGTTCTTGAGATGATTGCTCTTCATTGATTTTCCTCTTGATGTAGACGGAAGAGTGTTCATCTTTTCTGCTTGTGTGTCTGCTCTGGTGAGTGGAGGTAGTTTCAGAGGTGCAAAATGTTTTAAATAGGTATCTATAAAACCTAGTTGGAGAGGGAATATTCTCCTGCTCCTGGATTTTCGCTGCGGCGCGAATATCGATCGACGTTCCTGTATGGGTGTCGGTCGATGTGAGCGGTTGTTTTGCTGGACGAGGGTGGGTATCGACCGATGTGGAGTGCACTTCGTTGAACGATGTTGGAAACGTGTTGGTGAACTTATGTGTTTCAAATATTTCATCCTACAAAGACATTTCTATTGCACGTTCCTTCCAATAATCCTCATCGTATTCCTCTGTGTGTTCCTCGTTAAGTGAAGTAATTACAGTGTCAACTGCAAAACTTTCATGGAAACCACTGTCTGCCCAACTGCCTATGGAATAATCATCACGTCCTCTCTTGCTTGGAGGTTGGAAGGCAAAGTGTGGGTAACAATGATTAGGTAGAGCGAAATGGTCAACCAGTTGCTTTATGTCGAGCGACGTGTTGTTGCGGTCATCGGTCACCGCTGACTCATTGGAATCGATCGATGGAAAGGTGTGGGTGTCGATCGATTCCGAGTACTCTGTTTCGTACTCTGATTCGTACTCTGCTCCACAATGGCATGCGCCAATGAAGCTAAGTTCTTTCCCATAATCCACAGAATTAATAATTTTTCTCTTAGGTCGGATAGAGTCGTAGTGGATATTGGGGTCTATCAGCGTCAGACACAATTTGTTTTTGTTCATGTCACATACAGCTCCTACTGTAGCTAGGAAAGATCTTTCAAGCAGAAGTGAAGAGTTCCAATTAAGCTTGATGTCCAGGACATGAAAATCTACCGGGACAAGGGCATTACCAATCTGTACCTCCAGATCTCTTATGATACCTCCTGATCGTTTTTCTGAAAGATCCACGAAGGTGAAGGATTCTGTTGAATATAGATACCTCCTGATCGTTTTTCTGAAAGATCCACCGGGACAAGGCACGACCTCTTCTATAAATATAGGTTTCTAAACCTAAAAGGAAAGGCCAAGACGTCCATAACAAGAGCTCACCAATTTTACAGCCGCCAAGGCAAGATTCTACACATAGAAGACCTTCTTCTCGGACAAGCCTAGGGGAGGCTGATCCTGACGGTTACTATCGACCAGAGGAAGATATATGCTCCCTGCAGCACGTCTACAACTCTACTGACTGGCTGAGGCCACAATCTCCAGCTCATCAGCAAGGTCCATCCATGCTCACTGAAACACATCGACGCTCCATGCTCACTGCAGCATATCGACAGGTTTACCATCTGTTCGGGCTATGTGCCCCCAAGAACGGATGACTCCAACAACCTACAGAGCTACGTGCTCCCTAGGCCACGTGCCTCCATTAAGGCTATGCTCCTCCAACAGGCTATATGCCTCCATCAAGCTACGCATCCATCTAGGCTCCGTGCCTCTACATACATGAACTACGAACGGCTTGATCCCTCACTGAAGGATACGTAGGCAATCCCCATTGGAGGATGCAGCTATAAACCCAAACACCTTTCATGGTTCCACCCCTAGACGCTCAGGGACCGCCCCTGGTGGTCGGAACCATCAACTACAGATCAGGAGGCATCCAAGGACTGACCCTGGAGTCGGGACCATCAATTGCAGATCCAGAAGTCCCTGCGATCGTCACTACAGACAGGCGTTTCCTGCCTAACAGCCGACCTTTCTTACTGCTACTAAGGCACTGACGACATATACCAGCCCATACCCGTATGGCCCTACCCTCAGAGCAGGATCTCCTGGCTTATCCACGACCGAAGCAGGCGAAAGTATCACGGCGACCAGTCTCCTTCTTCCTATCAATCCGTAGTGCTGAGCACGAATCACTTGTACACAAAAATCCACTAACATAGGCTTTCTCATATTGATTACAGAACCTCAAAACCAATCAACCGAACAACTGCCTTGTTGCAATTTACTATTTCCATAATTTACCTACCTTATTGATAAACTGTTTAAGATCTTTTGTGTGCCTCAGCTCCTTGTGGATTTGATCCCTAACTACTACAACTCGGCCTCTTTTTTGAGAGAGTACAAACCACTTAGGATAATTTGAGTGATATCAACATGTTCCCTTGAGTAAACTTGGGAATAAAGTATGTCCCTTCGGGGTCCTACACCGGGTCCAAGGATCTAATCAAGCACCACAACGCTCACTGAAGCCAACAACGTCTCTTCAGATGGCTTCTACATCAGCCCGAGGGACACTTCCAGGCCCGAGCCCTGCAAGATCATCTCCAAACATGTCCAATACCTACTATATGCCCCAGTCAATCTAGAGGAAAATGGAAAAACTGGAGCAATATCCTGCCTAAGGAAAGCCTACTGAGATAGAGAAACTTTGGTTAACTCAAGTGCACAGGTTATCTACCGAATTCGATGACAAACTGGAGAAATATGGGGCAAACTGTTGGGTAAAAATACTCTGGTATAAGAATTCCCCAAGCCTCGGACAGGACACCAGCCTCCAGGTTCCTGTTAGAAAAAAGTTTTGGTTCCTACCCTTGCTTTCGTCTGCGCCTCCGGGTAAAATGGAATTTTTCTACTTAGGAGATTCTTCCATATTTCCGAATATGGATGAGTTTAGCCTACTTAACCGACATCTCCACGACTAAATAAGGGGAGCCCATACCCTAGAATAAGGGATAGACATTCAGAGACTAAGAGATTAGAGTTAGGCAGCTAGAACTAGGGTTTACACACCAACTGTTGTAGTTCCTTCTCATTCAATCAATAAAACATCTCTTTGCTCTCTATTCTTGCTTGTTTTCCAGCTCTTCTATTGTTCTATAGTACTCACAAAGATCCTACACAAAAATACCCTAACTCTTGTCTTTCCAGCTCAAGTTTTTTTTTTTTTTTTTTATAGTCCGTGGTGACTGTTTTGCGATTTTTTTTAGGATGGAACTTTCATCGAAGTAGTTTACGCTGGAAAGTTTATTTCCAGAAATCTGCAAGGTCTCGCATTTTTCCGAGAAATGTGTTCTTTCAAGTAAACCGGATTTTAACGTTCTCATAACGTGTCTAGAGGAGTATCTGCATTGGCCTGAAGGTCATGTTTTTAGATTGTGGCCGAGAAATGTTTTTGGCTTGTGCGAAGTTTGTTTGAACGTTTGCCGAAGAAAAGTAGTTTTGAGCCTGACGTAAACCTTTCGGTTTGTGATCGATGAAATTGGACCGAGAGGTCGTGTAAGATATTCCCCGGAAAGAAGCGTTTTCCTTTGTGAGGACTTCGGTCTTTCAAGATTTGTTTGTGTAATTTTGTAAAAAAAACATTTGTATAACTCGGAGAGCTTCTTTTAAGTGAATTGTTTTCATATGCCGCTTTTATGTGCGAAAATTTTGTGGAATTAGGATGCTTTATGAAGCGTGTAGAGCTTTGATTGATTGACAAGTAGTTCTGATCTGTGGATCATGTATTCCGTTAACAGTTTGGTTCTTAGGAATAATTTTGTTATGGAGACTTTACCGTATGATCTCCGTTTTAGATTATATGAAAGTTGTTTGCTTAGTTATTGTTGTGTGTTTGGACAAATCATAGATTATGGTTTTTCCGTTTGATGTCTCTAATAGATTGTGTCGTATAAGAGTTGGCTAGGCGTTAGAGCCAAAACACGTTTTCTTATTGCCGAAATGTTTTTAAAAGTATCAAGTACATAGAAGCAAATATTATAAACGTGGGAGTATATGAGTATATGTATATGTACCCACTCGCCTCCCTCCCCTCTTTTTGAGAGGGGAAAAGGTAAGCATGTCTTTCGACAAGTTGTTTATGTATCCCTTTCGAGGATCAAGTCATCAAGTAGTTGATTGTGTTTCGGTGAGGGATTAAGTCAGTTGGCGAAGTTACATCGGCTATTTTACTCGTGTCGACTAATCCTGGGTCGGTGGATTTTTCCAGTGTTGAGCAAACCGAGTTGTCGAGAGCGTTGGGCTAGGAAACTTGTTTGTTCCTTTGTTTACAGCCACTTCCTTAGTTGACAATTCTTGTTCATCCTTTTTGAAACGTGCTCAACTATGGGGTGATTGAACGACGTTTTTTGTGTGTTTGTGGTTTGCCGTAGGTGAAGTCGCGTCTTTATGCAGATTGTGTTCGGCTAGGAAACAGAGGCGCAACTGTTTTTGGCATTCCTATATCTTCTCAATTCTGTGTGGACATATTTATTTTGGAGAATTCGCGGGTTTCTTCTAAAGAGTTTGTCACATGTTTTTTTTATTACAAGCTTCATGGAAGCGGAATTTTGCTGGGAGAGTATCGATAGATATCATAACTCATAATATAGAAGGAGGAAGAACAGAGGAGGTTCGAAAAGGGAGGATAATGTGAAAGTGGCCGGTGGAGAAAAAGATCTGAATTAAAAGATTTATTTGAAGACTCGGCTTCAGAAAAATGGTTTTCAGTTAAGAGTATCTTAGCTCAAGAACACTCCCATTTTCATAAGTAGCCTATGAAAATTTGATTCCTATATTCTAAGAAGAGCCGGTGTTACGAATTTAATGACTTGAGGCGAAAAAAAAAAGTTAACAACATTTTGGGAAGAAAAAGAAAAAAAAGTAAATAAAAAGTTTCTGGGCCACTAGTAGCCTCCATCTTTGGTTGTTTAACATATCATGGATTACTGATTACCGCTAAGCAAATAAAAACTAATATTAATATGTGGCAGAAAATAATTGATAAAACAAAAGGCTGGAAGCATTTTTTTCCTTTGCTTCGACCGCACTGCTTCTATGCTTGTATGTTGTTGAAAAAGACGTCACGAGTCTTCTCTCTTAATTACCATGATATGAATGAATGTTTTACTGTCATTATGAAATTGTAGTTTTTTCATACTTCAAGATTTACGTAACACTCCGAACCGGCTATGGCAAATAGGCCTTCCACGTCCACTCACTCGGCCTATGGAAACGGACTGTGTGTTAACTCTTTGGAGGCTGGAAAGACTTGTTCACTGATCCTACAATTGCCACATAATCTTTCTCCACACTTTGGTTTCGCTAGCAAATATCGTGAATTACAACCACATAGGTTACCCATCTTTCTATTAGTCCAATTCAAGCATTTTAATTTCAGAAGTTCTAAATAGACTGGTGACCGGAAAGTTAAGTCCACTTTGGTGACATAGGTAGGCAAATAAATTATTTTTTAAGTTTTCCGTATACCACAAACCGGAATGTTAAAATTCACCCCATTTCAGAGAACGCAACGTCCTTGTTGCACTCTATGATCGTTATCCACTTTAGTGTGAGCCCTCACATGACTTCACACTCGTCTGGGTTTGGCTCTGGATACGGCTAATGGACCTCTCATGTCCGCTCATTCGGACCGTAGGCCCCATTTTGTGTGACCGGTGGTGCATTAATTTTTCGAAAGTTAGAAAGTCTTGTTTTGCTGACCATACAATCACCACAAGACCTTGACACGTGCTTTAGTCTCACTCACATGATACTACAAATGATTTTTCGGTAGGTTAACCATCTTTTCATTACTCCCACTCAAGCATGCTTAACCTTGAAGTTCTAAACGGATGTGTGACCAAAAAGTTAAGTGCATTTTAGTGATAAAGTTAGTCAAATCAATTTTTTAAGCATTTCCATATAATCAAACCGGGATATTATAATTTAACACCTCTCATAAAACGCACGTCCTCATGGCGCCTCTAGATCTTTACCCATGTTAGTGTGAGCCTACAAATGACTCCACTCTCGACTAGGTTCAGCTCAGATATCACTTGTAACGATCCGGCAGCTACAGTAATTGACCTCCCACACACGTCCACTCAGCTAGTGGATTTTATTCCATGCGAATGTGCATTAATTTTTCAGAGGCTGGAAAGACTTGGTTACGGTCTGAAATCAACTCATGACTTTCTCTGTGTTTTAATCTCACTTACACAATATCACAAATTATTTTCCGATAAGTCATCCAACAACGTTTAATTCAGGAGCTTTAAATAAACTTGTGACGGAAAAAATAAATACACTTAGATGATATAGATAACCAAACCAATTACTTCTTAAGATTTTCCATATATTACAAACCGGGATTTTTTTTTCGACGAAAGGCTTTACAAACTGGGATGTTACACTTTTTTTTATTAATCAATCAGAGTTACATAGTTGAGGATAGCATAAATCTATCAGCATCTAGGAGCTGGTGTTCTTACTCAATTTTTAATTGTTTACAATAAGTTCCACAATAATTTGTGAATAACCATATCTTTTGAAAGTTTCAATCATTTTGATATTTAATCAAAACAGAGTACCCTCGTTTTATATTATGTCCCTAAAAGTCTATATAGCTTAATCGCTTATGAAAATTCTATTTTGTGTAGATCAACATCATTTTTGATATTTTTAAAAAGAAATTCATGAAATTTTCTAAACTTGACTTTTTCTCAGAACAGTTTCATATTGTTTTTGTATAATACTTTTGATCTCCCAACGTTCTTGAACGGGTCCAAGTCCACTACTCCTTCCTCGCATGTCCTTCCCCTTCCATCTCTCTCTCTCTGTCTCAAAATTTCTTTTATCTCAGAGATGCTTCGATGGGCTCATTTAACTGCAGGGATTCTCTCCATTGTCATCCTGTCTTCACTCCTCGCGGTCTTCCTCCGCCGCTGGTGCTGTCTCCGGAGACCAGAGGACTCCACTGCCCATAACACGTCTAGCCCCATTCGGCGCGATAGCTTTCAGGCTAGAATCTCCAAACTCCACCAAACCAGCCTCAGTCACCAGTTAGATATATCCGACATGAAACGCAGAGGAAGTATAAACAATTCTTGCGTCTCACGTAGGGCCACGGGCGGATTGCCATCAAAATCTGGTCTATTTATCTGGACAGACCATCCGGCTTTGGTGACAGAAGCGGTTGAGAATGGGTGGACAGGGTTCGGATTCGCTGTCCATACATCAACTCGTTTTGTGATTGGAGCCTCTCCGCGACCTGCTCTTCTAGGGCTTTCCACGACAGCTGGGAGCGATGATCCTGGTGTAGTGATCACATGGGAAGTTTCAAACGGTTCCGAGGATTTCACACAGAAGATCAAGTTTAATCAAGTATTTAGAGAGACAATTAACGGGAAAACCCCATTGATGCTTCTCCGAGCAGCTCTACCGCTTCCCGGACCACAACTCATATGCTCTGCTTTTCCACAGGAGGCTTACTTTGAAATCACACTTCTGGAGATCATTGGCCGCCGCGGTGTTGTTAGTGACGTATGCAGTGACCCTGCATCAGTGGAAGGTGAAAAAACTATGTTGTTCAAGAGCCAAGGACCAAAACCCGTGACAAGAAAAAAAAAGGATGGGGAAAATGAAGAAGCCCTTTTGTCTCTAGGACTAGGGACTGGTGGTTCCGTTGAGGTCAGCGAGGCACAACTGCCCGGAAAGTTCCCCGCTTCTATTGGATTTCAATCGGATGGCGCTGTATATCTTGATGGTATGTGTTTGGCATTTTTTTTTTTTTTTAATTATTTACTTTCATGATCGTAAATTTACTAAGGAAAAAAATAAATCAAAGCTACAGCAGAAATTTAAACTGCACGTAGAGTGAGAAGTACAAAAAAATTAGTAAAAGGAACCAAAAATTGCCGTCCTTTGAGAACTTAATTTTGTTAGTGAGAAATAGTGACAACTAAGGAATATAAAGTCGTGGTCACAATCTAACCTATACTAAAAGGAGAATATATTCAACAGAGAAGGTGTCCACGTCAGCAATTAATTCGAACTAATAAAAATGTTTTATTCTGCCACATCATAACAGCCTTAAGTCGACAAGCATGAAAATATCTAACAACGCTTCTGGGCCAATAATAATTCTCAGAGGCCCATTTGAACCCCAATTCAGAGAAACCTAAACTCCGATGATAGCAATTATCGGTAGACTTTTCTTCATCGTCGGTTGGAATCACTGCAATTCACCGTTATCACAACCCACACTCCATCTTTCAATTATGTTCTTAACTCATTCCTTGATGGTTTCGTTTCAACTTCCTATGTTTCTCCTCTTTTATAAAATTACCTCATCGAATTTTCCATCCAAGCAAACTCTACAATCTCCATAGAAAAAAAAAATCAAGCAATGTCTTTCTATCAAAAAGCCCTCAGCTACATTATGTTATATTGAAATCCAGTTTAGGTTTCTCTGGACTATATCTCTTTTTGTGGATGCATTGTGCAATGGGGATTCATTCAAATTTTAAAGTTTTGGGGATAGAAGAGCAAGCAAATCCATCTCTCTGAACCTGAAAGCAACAAGGTTAGATCCTCATGTCCCATCTTTCATAGATTAATCTAAGCATTCTATTGAAAGTGATCAACATTACAGTCCGAAGTATTTAGGAGTTGAATAAATTGACTTTAATAATTGTGTAGTTATGATTTGGCTAAGCTATGATACTAAACAATTGTTCTTAACAGAAAGATTACCATTTTCAGGATGGGGATGATAAAAGTGAGAACACAACCAGAAGTCAGGACAGGGAATGCGACAAAATCATCACGGCAGCAACGGTATTAATACTTTCCATCTAAGTACCACAATGGAAAGTTGTAATGAAATTTTGAGGCCCATTTTTTCTCATATCTTTTCCACAGGACGTGAAACCTCCATCAAGCTCATCACCTTTCCATTATAAATAGAATCTCCATCAACATCCGGTGGTGGTCTAAAACATACTGCCCGTGCCGAGAAAGCTTGATGGGACGCGAGTGTGCACAAGTAAAGATATAATGAGGTGTACAAAATCTACAATACCCAAGTGAGGATTCAGATACTTGCAGAGTGCATAAACGTAACACATGAGGTGTGGGAAACCGCTTTCTTCTCTGATAAAATTTAATCAGTTTCTCATCTATTAACCGAGATGTGTGGGATTTTGATTGCCATTAATTAAATCTGTAGAGATCAGGTGTTACGAGGCCTTTATATTGGAATTGATACTCATCACATTGCTACGACAAGCAAAACGGTACACTTCTTGCAGTTCATTCTTCACGTTTTAGAAGCTGAGTTAGTAAAATTTTCTCGGTAAGGTCTATTCCTCATTTTCTCAGGTTGAAGAACACACGGATATGCAAAACGCAGCTGGCAGTCCCATAAGGGTATTGCAGGAGCGAACGCATTTGCGCATGAAAGTGGATTTCATGAGGTCAGTTGACGCCTTCTCTTATTGCAAAGAATCAACAGAGCTACAGATAAGTGGTATCTTCAAGGAACCAAAGATTAAGGATTGGTTTCTCTCCTCTCTTGCTTTATGTGGCGAGAGAGACTCCCTTACGCAGCTAAACCTAAAGAAGAGTTTGACTTGCTCTCTTCTCCTGCATATCCAAGAAAACCTTTACCTGGGTCCATAAACGTATTGCCTTTTGTGTCAATGTGACAGGTCGATATTGATGCTTAGAGTTTTGTGGATCCGAGTTTTGTGCATTCGGTCAAAACTAATTGGTAAAGTACATCTTTAAGTTAAACTAGAAGAAGCTATTTTTAATCATGTCTCGACTTGTGATGCCATTTTTTTATTATCGGTTAAATTACTGAAACAAAAGCAGCGAAGAGTTTTATTTGTACAACATTTTTCTTCAGATTTTGTAACGTGTATTAGGAATTATAAAAAACAGGAGGTAGTTTTCTATTTATTTCATAGTTGTATAATTGGCCATTAGTTTGGTAAAGAACAATAGATGAATCTGACTTCCATACTTCCCTTACAGTTACAAAGGCTACACACTACCCAAAACGTTTGCATCTATGTAACTTCATAAAAGACCTGAAGACAAAATAAACCTTCAGTGCTATACACAGACATTTCATTTCTCAACTGCCTTACAATCTTTCTACTTCTACTTTTATTATTCCTATGAGGCAAATTCATTTAGTGCTATACACATGCATTTAAACAGTGATATATCATCTTGATCAAGCCATCGGTGGCGTCTGCATTCTAACATTGAATGTTAGTTTATTCTTGGGTGAGAGTTTCTTTTTTTTTTTTTTTTTTGGTCAAACGGGTGAAAGTTTCTTCACTTTCTCTTTTGTCAAAAAAAAGTTTCTTCACTTTCTTGGGTGTCTAAATTAATATCTATATCTTTCTCAACATTCGGCAGACCTACATGAATTATGTCATTATATAGCCACACATGTATACCAAATTAGTGAAATTTCTTACTATAATAATGACATATTTTATCTATCAATATGTTTCAGTTAATACACAAACAAAAAACACTAGAATAGCTAAATGTCAAAAAAAAGGACGAAGAATTTTGCTACTATAAATAAAGCCGGCATGAAAATCGACTCTTAACCAATTATAAGTTTATAACTCACAAGATTTTTTTTTTAAATCTACAATTAGTATAGAAGACTATATATTAAAAATAAAATGTACATTTATAAAGAAGTATACTAATAACTCGCAATAAGTTTTTAATTACATCAGATAGTTTAAATCTTAAAAAACAATATACTATATATAATAATTTTTAAAAATATGCATACAATACATATGGGTAAAACAGCATATCTGCTATTTTCCTATTTAGTCATACTGCTCTCTTTTAGTGTTTCCTTATATGTAACATTATTTAAAAATGAACATTAGTTTTTATTTTAAAGAACATTATTTACATATACAAGACGTCCATTAAAAATAATATTCATGTTTACAAAAATAGACAAAAATGTCAAACTATAAAAATAGAAAGTTAATATTTGACAAAAAGGGTTGAAAATAAAAATGTTAAATATAAATAAAATATAACATGGTAAATAATACTACAAGCAAAATAAATTATAACAAATCTTTTAAAACAATACTCGCGTATAGAGTATTAATCCAACAGCACAATCAATTAAGTTACAACGAGCGGAACCTTGCGGTCCAGGGGCAGTGGATGGCCTCTGGATATAAAAACATTTTGGGTTTAATATTCCTACTACGTAAACTAAGTCACATTATTCTGATCACCAAGATTGCAGATCTGTCCGTATGAATATCTGAGAGAGGGTATGTCATGGATTGTACATCCCACCTCTCCAAGAGTTAGGTCTAGATTTTTAATAGATATATGGATTTAATTTTTTTTATTAAAATAAAAATTTACAATGTGGTTGCCAATTATAAAATTTTTTTCTGATTATATAATAAATCTTTCATTGATCCTATGTGGCTAAACTCTATAGATATTACTATAAGCTCAAGAAGAAAAATAAGAGAAATATTTAAACACACAAATGCACTATTACAAAACAATACGCAATAGATATGTGGAGGTCAACAACAAAATGAACAAAAGTGTTAATCAATATCTACCTTTTTATTCTCGAAAAAAGTATTCATATTTGAACTTTTAGGAAACACCAAACATAATAATCAAACTAGGTGTTCTACCCGCGCATGCGGGCATAGTGTTTTTATTGATATTTATTTGTTTATAACTATTAAATCAAAACCAACATAAAAAATTATTAATTATGTTTTTTAAAAGATAAATCAAACATTAAACTTTATATTTTATAATAAAAATATTATTTCAGATGAAACACACCATTATTTTATTTTTAAAAAATATATTTTATTTTTGAGAATTTATTATATTTACTTATAGTCAATAATCAAATATAACATAAAAATAAAATATTATTAATATATATTCATTAGCTTTTATCAAAGTATAAATATATGCTTATTGTTGTGTTAAATTTTAAAAACATTATCATATATTTTAGAAAATATATTTGTTTGTTTGATTAGCATTTAATTATAAATTGTTTTATATCTAACTATAGATTTTATAATAAAATATTATTTTCAGATAACAACAGAATATATCTAAGAATTATCTTATGTTTTAAAATATGTTTTTAGAATATTATCTTATGTTATATCTATCTTATGTTTTCAGCTTTGTTTTTAGCATTAGCTTGACATTTTTTATTTTTGACTAATTTATTTAATTTATTCATTAAGAGTATAAATGTTTTGTTATAAATTTTAATCACTTTTTTAATAAGATAGATTTGAAATTCGTTTTTATTTTTTGACTAATTTATATAATTATTCATTAAGGGTATAAATGATATTAACAGGTTTAACTTTTAACGTGTGAACTTTGTTGCAAAAATTTATTATCATATATTTTAGAAAATATATTTGTTTGTTTGATTAGCATTTAATTATAAATTGTTTTATATCTAACTATAGATTTTATAATAAAATATTATTTTCAGATAACAACAGAATATATCTAAGAATTATCTTATGTTTTAAAATATGTTTTTAGAATATTATCTTATGTTATATCTATCTTATGTTTTCAGCTTTGTTTTTAGCATTAGCTTGTCATTTTTTATTTTTGACTAATTTATATAATTTATTCATTAAGAGTATAAATGTTTTGTTATAAATTTTAATCACTTTTTTAATAAGATAGATTTGAAATTCGTTTTTATTTTTTGACTAATTTATATAATTATTCATTAAGGGTATAAATGATATTAACCGGTTTAACTTTTAACGTGAGAACTTTGTTGCAAAAATTTACTTACTTTTAGGAAACACCAAACATAATAATCAAATACACTTCCGTGTTACGGAACTAAATTCTCAACTAAATAAGAGAATATTTTAGCAACAAAAAACATAGTAGAAAACTATGTGCATATTAATCTTACTTTAAAGAAAAAATACAAAGGAAAAAATATTAAAAACATATATTAAACAAGAAATCACAAAAAAATTGAATATACAATATGCCTATAATGCGGCAGTATTCTACTTTTCAATAAATTTGATTAGTCAATCACATAATTTAACGATTTCTCTATGCACATATTAAAATTTATCTTCGCTCATTATTATAATAAATTAAAATAAAATGTCTTATAGCATAATTTTCGACAAATTATTCACCCTTCAAGTTACGTCTAAAACTATTTAGTGACATAAACTTTTAACATATGTATATATAATCCATGTGTTACTCATCAACTGTGTCTTAATAAATTTGGTGTTTGTTCTCATTTAACACAAAATATTACATTCCTCTATTAAATTTTACAAGAATTTTTTATTTAAATTAAAACAAAATATTCAACCTACATAATCGGTCTGAATTTTTGGTAATCCAAATTACAATAAATAAAGACTAATACCACATTCATATATGAGTTTAAATATAGGTTGCACAGAAGCTTCATTGGACATATGCTTTCCGTTTCGAAACCGGAATCAGAATTTTGTGAAAGTTTACGAAATTTTGGTTCCAAAAAGATTCAAAAATCTCCTATTTAAAAACATGCCGGGAGCTTACAATTCCGTTTTACTATCATGTTCCCGTTTAAGAAAACACAATACATAGAATATAAAATCATGTTTTTTTGTTTTTTTGTATAAAATCAAAAAGTTATTAATACTTAAATAAAAAAGAATAAAAATTTGCAAATATTAAAACTAATACAGTAAATAATATTTATGCCCTGAATTCTTATTAGAGATATAACATATATGTATAAATATATTGTGTTAATTATTTATGAAATTTTGAAAATAATTAATTGGGTAATAATTTTTGAAGTTAATTTATTTATATTTTCAAAATTATAATAAATGATTATAAATGAAGAATTTTTTTTAATTTGAATAAAATATTTTAGTCATAAGTTTTATAAATTTTTCTTATATTTAATATGTATATATATATATATATTTGGATATATGTTTCCAAAACGTATCCGCTTCCTAATGTTTTGAAAATTCTCGCTTCTATGCATCCATACGGTTCCGTTTCCGCATACCCGTTTCCACGTACCCGCTTCCGTATACCCCTTTTGATTTCATGTAATATATGTTTAAATTATCCAAACTACAAAAATACTCTAAGTAAAACAAAATATACCCAAAACATTCATACATATTATATGTCCAACTTACAATCAGTTGTTACGTCTGGCCGCTGACAACACATATCTACTATTAAATATTTTTTTAAAAAATTGTATTTAAACACTTAAATTTCAAAAAGTATTTATTTTGTTAGACAAGTATATATTATGTAAGAAGTAAACCTTAAAATTATAATGCAGAATTATTTTTGTAAAATTTCTGTAAAATATGTAAATACAAATCAATAAAATTGAAGAAGAAATATAAAAAATGATTTAATCTAAAATTATTTCCATGTTTGACATTTTCTGCGTCTCTGTATATAGGATGAACAATCACCAAAATTTAAAAAATTGCAAAACATTCAATATAAGAAAATCAAAATTTTTGATACCAAAACATTAAACCAAACATCAATAAAGGTGATAGAGGAAGTGCATTATCATCTCTGATTCTGCAAATTATTATTTTTTGAATAATGCATGAAAGTTATCACTCACTTAAACATCATGAACAAGATTTACTTTGGATTTCACCATAGATGTTATTAACAATTCAGAAGAAACAAATCAGTCAAATTAAAATGCTTAGAAGTAGAATCAAAACATAAAGAGCATAAAAGACTAATAGCACATCCAATATGACAATAATATAAAAAGCAATTTATATTTATCTAATTTATTACTTTAGAAATGATTTGATTAATGGTTCGAAATTATACAAAGCTATTAAAAGTACATGAAAATAAAATAAGGACCGTGAAAAAAATTTATATTGCATAATCCGCGCGTAGCGCGGAGAAAAGATCTAGTGAATATAAAAGTCGTCCTTCGTTCCAAATCACCAAGAATTCTCATTTTTAACAAAAATAAAATAAAATCATACCTCATGGCTTCCGTTGACCTTAAACCAGCAACTGTATTTAAACCCAAAAAAAGTTTGTTGTTTATTCTTTTCCTTCAAATAATAGTTATTTCTAAAAGCTTTAATAGTTTATCTAGCATCTTTTCAGAAAACACTGTAAGATATTCTTTGTTTGCTATTTTATCTCAAGTTCACGCAAATATTAATCAATAACGAATTTACCAAATATAATCTGATTAAAATATAGGATATATGACACATACTAATAATATAATATGTAAGGATATCAAATCCACTTATTTTTATGTAATTAAACGGACGTCATATATTCCATTAATTTCCGTACTCCATTTTTGCTCTAAAATTTATAATTATTTTAGATAGTCAATTTTAAAATATAATATTATTTTAATTTATATTTTATAACGTTCCGACCTCCCATGGTTAATGAGTCACCTACATCCGTTCTCGCGGCATGTGGATACTATTCTGTCCAATAGGCGGTGCGTTAACTTTTCCAAGGTCCGGAAATTTTGTTTACTGACCCTGTAATCACCACCCGACCTTTCTCTGTGTTTTGGCATCACTCGCATGGTATCGCGAATCACTTCTCCATAGGTCACCCATCTATTCACTACACCAGCCCAAATACGCTTAACCATGGAGTTCTAAAATGACGGAAAAAGTAAGTCAATTTTGGTGATATATGTAGCTAAATAAATTATCTTAAATGTTTTCATATATCATAACTCGAGATACAATTCACCCCCTCTCAAAGAACTCAACGCCCTCATTGCGCTCCACGACAGATCTCAAGATGCCTCTCGGATCAGAAACGAGATGGTTAACCAACTCTGATACCATTTATAACATCTCGACCGTCTACCACTAATGGACCACCTACGCCCGCTCACTCGATCCATGGGCGTCATCTCATCTGACGAGCGGTACTTTAATTTTTCCAATGCCCAGAAGTCTTGTTTATTGACCCTGCGATCACCACCTGACATTTTTCCGTGTTTTGGCATCACTCGCACAGTATCGCGAATCACTTCCCGATAGGTCACTAATACTTTCACTACTTCAGTTCAAACACATTAACTCTGAAATTTTACACAGATGTATGAAGGGATAAATCACGTTTGATGACATAGGTACTCAAATCATTTTCTTAAATCTTTTCATATATCACAACTCGGAATATTACACATTTACTTTATGATCTTACAGTTGCATGCTCTTATTCAAATGATCTCATATGGATACGCAAGTTAAAGTCTTAATCATTACTCTCTGTCTGTGACAGGAATGAAGTTGGTTTGTGAATCAGAGAAATATGCGTGGGCGAAGGAAAAGAAGGTTGTTGGATGTGGTTATGACCCGAGGAAGAAGAAGGTTTACTTCACAGTCAACTCACACTTGGCTCACGTCATTAACTGTAAAGCAGACGAATTTGGGACACCTCTCTACCCCATTCTAGCTTCCAATACAGAGGCCACTATTTTTATTAACTTGGGGCAATCTCCATTTTATTATGGCCCGGCAAACGGGCAACGCACAACGAACCCGTGCCGTAGTGCTGTGGCCGGGCTTGAGGACAGCAAAGAATTGTTTTCCATTGGGAGATTAGATTCCCAGTATTTAAGAAACTTCTTCATAAACAGAGGAAACAGTGAGATGATTGCAAGCGGGAGGACCATTGTGGGACAAAGCCATAGACGTAAGTTGGACTATGACGAAGAATCCGATGCTGATCTTTTTGAAATTGCGCTAGAATTTTCTGGTAAACCAAATATTGCCAAGTTGTAGCATTTATACGAAGAACATTATCTCATCTTGAATTGTTTCCTTATTGTACAAATAATTTATGACTCCAAGTTCATCCTATTAATGATCAATTATACACTCGTATAAATCATTATTATCATATTATCAGTACTAGAGACTTTTTCCGGGCTATGTCCGAATTTTTCGTATATATAAAATAAATTTCGATGGACTGTTTTATAGTATTTAAGTATAATATAATAATTCATTTGCCCAAAACTCCAGTCTGAGAGTATTTTACTGAATTGGACCACTTATCTAATCTTGATTGGAGCTGTTGAAGGCTACATAACATGAAATGGATTGTTGGGAGAGGAAGACGGTTTTATTTCCTCTGTTACGTTTTTTTCATCAAAAATGTTTTAGTTTTTATAATTTAGAAATAGTTCACTAATAAACTAATTTGAATAGTGTTTAATTTTTGAAGTGTATTAGTTGAATTGGTTATTAAGTAACTGAAAATTGTTTTTAGTTACACTGAAATAATAAAATTTATTTAAAATTTCATATACTTTATTTTCTTTTAATTTAAGTACGTTTTGTAAGCTAAAAGTACGTTTGTTTGTTAAATTTTTGTCTTAAAATTTTGATTATTTAAGTTTAGTTAAAAAATTTCTTTGTTGTGTATTTTTATATATTCATGTAATGGTATTGGGGAAAGTAAATATGATTTCACATATTAGTTCAAACTCCAGTTTTACATTTTTAATGTTCTTAGACTATGAATTTCTATGGGATATGTAAGTTACAATTAATTAGCAGGATATTAGTGATTGATATAATATCTTTGTGATTCCATTATGTGTATATTTTATCTTTTTATATTTTTTTTTTTAGTTTTTGGCTTATATTTGGAATAATAAGAGTATAATTCCATACTTCTAATTTTATTTGGCTAAGTTAGGCCTCTGTTGTTGAGTTGCTTGTGACATAGGGTCACTTCAAGTTTTTAATTGGCCAAGTGGGTCGCTGCAAGTTTTTATTGTCGAACGGACCGCTAGGGGGGAGAGAAATAAATCGGTGACGAATTTGGCCTTATGACCCGTCATGTTATGGGCCGTGACCCATGAAACTCTTGAAAGTGACCCACACCAAACGACCCTAAGACTTAGCGACCCAAGCGGCCCAGAAGTTTTCGCACGTGTGAGGTCGAGATTTTATTTTTTTTTTTTGGCTGACCGGTAACAAAGGTTAAAGGTAATATTAACCTTTCCTTTTCCCACCGTTTACTGTTTTCTGATATTTGTGGTAATATTAATTATACTAATATGTTATAAAACGCTAACTGGGTAATGGTGAGAAGCAGCTAAGAACTGGTGTACAACTAAAAGAAACAACCCTACGATAAGAAGATATTCCCATCCTCTGAGGCCGTCGATGCGTATCCACCGTAACTGAAAAGGATGGAAACAATTAGCAGTGGTCGGAACGTCGGGTCAAGTAGTGGTGGCACAGGCAGTAAGGAAATCAGGACCAACACCGGCGAAGGTACAGAGTTTGAGCTCTAAGTTTCTGTATTTGTTTTTACAATTGTGTGCTTCCTCTATTTGGCAAATGACCCTAACGGGTGCTCATGCTTGGACCGTAGGTCTGTGTAATTCTTGCATTGTGGTTATGGCTGGGAGGTGGATAATGTTTGACAATGGAGCTTGGGATTTCAAGATAGACAATGATAGAATGGGTAGAGCAGTCGATTCGTCCAGAATTAGAGGTGCTGAGGAGTTAAAAACGTGTATTCTAGCTGCGTATGGGCTTTTGGGAAGGGAAGTGTCAGCCGAGATGTCGTATTGGCTAAATGATGGAGAGAGTGAAATGGTGGGCCTAGTGGCTTCTCCCGTCGAGATAGCAACGGACAAAGATTTCAGGATTTTCAAGGCCCTTCACCGGACAGACAAATCCGTCAATCTCTTCATAACATTAAGAGAAAGTGTTGGAGGAGAAATGATATTTTTAAGGTCGGAATGAGTAATACGGGTCCAAATGAATGCACCCGTTCGACCTCCTGATGATGATGTTGCTTTTTTGATGGAAGTTCAGCAAATCGAAGAACGCTACAAACGCAACTCTCAGTCTGGCGGCATGGTTGCGACGTCAAAGGGCCAAGACAAAAGCGGAGAAACTCTTGACGACGGGAGTGGGGCTAATTCAGAGAATTGCGAGCAAGAAAAGGGGAATGTTTGTGGAGATGACTTGGCAGTGGATAATAGAGAGAATAAGGAAGAAAAAGTCGAAGAAGGAGACGCAGTAAAAACGGCGTCAGATAATCTGCCTCAACAAATCTGTCTCATAGAAGATACGAGAATGCTAAGTGTTGAACAGGTTTCAGTGGAGAATTGAAATAATGGAGGAGCTCACGAAAATGTTGCTGCAGAAGATGAAGGCGATGATAGTGATTACGACTACAATGGCTGGCATGATTATTGTAGAAACGATTGCGTGACGGACGACGACGACGATTTTGTAGAAGGTCCAGGCAAAGGAAGAAGTGGTGGACAGTCTGGTGGTAAGGGTATTCGGCATCCTGACGGTATTGGTGGAACAGGGGCTGCAAAATTGGCGTGTGGTAAGAAGCAACGATCACGTGGAGGTGGATATATATCCAAAAATAACGATTCTTCTGTGGAAATCACCGATCTAGCAAGAGATCTTGGATCACCCTCCAGATTGGACACAGAAGTAACAGAGACCGAGGTAGGTGTTGATGTTGTTCTTGTGACGCCCCCTCAATCTAAAAACAAACACACCCGGGTGACTGAAGATAATGATGATGATGCTGTTGTTGACACTCCTATTCCCCAGCCGGCCGCATTTCAGGGTGAAGAAGTATTGACGAAAGCCGGAGATAATGTGAGTGGTACTTCTACAGACGTTGGTTGTGCGCCCAATAAAGCAACAGAGGCCGTTGAAAGTGGTGACATATGTCTCGAAACTCCCCCAAAACAATATAACGCGCACAACCGTGAGCTCGAAGATAAGGACAATGTTGATCCTCCTGTCACCGCAACTAGACAAGTTCAGGATGGAGAAGCATTCATGAAAGGCATACAAGTACCAGAAATGTATGGATATAATGATGTAGATGGTGTGTATAATGAAATGGATGGAAGCAGCTGCAACCCTCTTGACATTGACTTCAGCAAGGAGGACTCTGACATATACGTGGGAAGGACGTTCAAAAACAAAGCGGAGTGCAAGTTGACGTTGGCTATCTACGCAATTGCGAAGGTGAGCACGTTTAAGCTCAGAAATTGCAAACGCCGACTCACGGCGAAATGCTACGAAAAAGAATGCAACTGGAGAGTAGTGGCTGTTCAACTCGGTGATTCTCCAACTTATCTTGTTAAAAAGGCTATTCTGAATCATGTATGCGTAGCCGACGTTAGAGGGAAGTATAAAAAACATGGTACAGCCAAAGTGCTTGCAGCTCTATTGCGTTCGAAATAAGAGAGGCTCTACTCTGGGCCGCGTGCTATGGAACTTCCGGAAATGTTGCGAACGGAATTCAACTATACATGCTCATACTGGAAAGCTTGGAAAGCGAAAGAACTAGCGATTGCATTTGCGCAAGGAACAGAGGAGGATTCATACAAGATGCTACCACAGTACTTCCATGTACTCAAGCTAGCAAATCCTGGAACAATCACCGATATTAAAACCGAAAAAGACAAAGAAGGAAAAACAAGGTTTAAGTATGCGTTCATGTCCCTGAAAGCATGCATCGATGGATGGAAGTACCTGAGGAAGGTGCTAGTGGTGGACGGCACCCACATGTTTGGAAAGTACAAAGGTGTTTTGCTAAGTGCCAGCGGACAAGATGCTAACAGCCGCGTATTCCCGATTGCTTTCGCAGTAGTGGAAAGCGAGAACACCGAATCTTGGACATGGTTTTTCGAGAGGTTATCCACTATTGTAGAGGATGGTTCTGATTTAAGTATAATATCAGATAGATGCGCAGCAATTTTCGCAGCGAAAGATAAATGGTACCCACGTGCACACCATGGTATTTGTCTCGTACACCTCCAGCGTAACGTTCAGGATAAGTATAAGGGGCTGCAACAGAAAGCAATGGTAGGCAGAGCTGGGGAAGCGTTCAGAGTTTCGGAGTTTAAGGAGATAATGGAGCTTATTAAACTGACGGATTGGAGATGCTGGGATTATTTGGAGAAGATCGACAAGAAGCTATGGACACGTTCACATTTCGAAGGGGAGAGATTTAACGTGATGACTTCTAACGCTGCTGAATCGTTGAATAATGCTCTTCTGTCCGCTCGTGATAGTCCTATAATAGCATTGTTCGAGTTTATTCGCCGGAAGCTGTGTACATGGTATGTGAGCAGACGCAGCGAGATCAGTAAGATGAAGGGAAATGTTCCAGATAATATTCAAAAGATACTGGTCGAACAGCTGGTGCTGTCAACGGGCCTTCTAGTTATGCCATGTTCGACTTGGTTATTCGAAGTTACGCACAGGCCAACTAATTTTGGTTCACGGTTGATCTGGATAAACGAACTTGCACTTGCCTCGAATTCCAAAAGCTTGGTTTGCCATGCCGACATGCCATTGCTGCTGCTTCTTACCGTAATATGCAGTACATCATGTTTGTTTGCAAACACCATCTCAAAGAGACATGGGCTGAAACAGTTAGGGGTATCATACTTCCGGTTCCGGATCCAAAGGATGTTGAAGTGCCAGCCGAAATACTAACTGTTGATCTTTATCCACCAACGACCAAACGAACGAAGGGAAGACCAGGAATCAAACGTAAATTGTCCCCAGGAGAGATACCGGTAAGACTGTTG
The DNA here is from genome assembly GCF_020379485.1 of Brassica napus. Classification (NCBI taxonomy): domain Eukaryota; kingdom Viridiplantae; phylum Streptophyta; class Magnoliopsida; order Brassicales; family Brassicaceae; genus Brassica; species Brassica napus. Next base: position 5,669,377 of record NC_063443.1, read on the forward strand.
TGTTGACTTTGAACAATATTTCAATAACGTATAGTAAATTCTCCAATTATAGCAACTTTATTGTTTACATCAGGGGGGGGGAGCAAAAAGCATAAGCCGAACAAGTGCTCAAATTGTTTTAAGGAAGGTCACAAGAAGACCACTTGCAAGGAAGTTAAGCCCTGAATAGAGGATGTAGAAAGTCTGTATTTTGATAAAAACGACCAACCTCATTTTGGAATGTATTTTATTGTAGAACACCGATGAACCTGTGTTTGTTTGGATATGGTGTACGAAACTAGTGTTGAGGTGTACGGGCTTTTCGTACTAAATATATTATGGTTGTAGCACATATTTGTTTTACACCTATAGTTGATCAATAGATGCATAACATTAATAACAAAAGTAGATATTATATCCGAATAAAGTAACAACACAGAGGAAAAAAAAAGTACTTAGTGTACTAGCCGAAAACAGAACTTGGAGTAGCATAGAGTTTGTCAAAAAACTGCAGACAGAAACCGAAGCTATTACATGTAATTATAGTTATCAATCATCAGAATGGATACGACCTCTTCTCCCCCTACGTAGTGAAAGATCCGCCTCGAGTCCGCTAACATATTGAGGCTGACCAATTAGGGGTTCATCACCTGGAAGAGCCAAAATGTCCCTCTGAAGATTGAGAGTCTGATAGATCAAGTTGGGGAGAATAATTTTCTTGTCGGCATCAGACTGATGAGACATTTCGATGATCTGGTCATAAGCCAATCGACCAAAGTTTATATCGGCTTGTTTCTTACAAACGCGAAGAGAAAACGAAGACGCTTTTTTAACATTGCATATACATGGAATCCAGGTAGCCAGTTTAACTCACACAGTTTCTAGAGGCAAAGATACTGTGGGAGGAGCTGTGTTAGGGAGAATGGCTCCCAGTGAGTACAGCGACCACCGGTGAGGAACGTAATTGCCTGCGACAGATCATCATCCTCCCATGTGTGAGGTTGTTCCACAATTAGAGTCATAAATAGTTGATTAATCACAACGGGGTCGAAATCGAAACGGCATCCCCTGATATAAACGCCCGCGTCCGAACCGTATAGGTTAGAGATGCATTCTCTAACCACCCTTGGACAGAAAGGCCGCACATGCAATACAGTGTACATCCACCCAACATTTTCTACTATTGAGCGAGCCTCAGCAAATCCTGGATCATCTAACACTAACTTCCCTGGACTAAAAACCCTCGTATGCAAAGTTGTTGATACTTACGGAAGCTTACTTCAGTTAAATGACGATTAGACCATGGGTTTGGCACCGGTGTGCCGACGGTAAAGTACCCCCGACTGGCTTGTAGCCGCGCTTCAAATGTCATAAAACGAGGTTCTTCCTCGGCCGGCTCAGGTGAGGAACTTGAGCGGTCATCTGAACTTGTGGTGTTGTATTCACGACTGCGGAGATGGGTGGAGGCAGATGACGAAGTCGACATTTTTAGGGTTTCAATTTTTTTTTCTGAAATTGGATCTAGAAGATGAGTACGAAGGAGAAACAAATACAGTTTCCGAGAGGAGATAGTGGATTTCAAACAGCGCAACCGTCAAGTCGGTCTGTCTTCCTCATTAATGAAAAAGGTTGATGAAGGGACCACCAACGCAACGAAAACATAATCTTTGGGCCATACGTGTTTAAATCCCAAATTAAGTTAGGCCCAAAACTAAATCCAGCAACCGGGGTTGATTTAAGCACCGTTGTACAATGATAAATTGAAAGTAAGATTTTTAGCGTATATAATGATTAAATGTATTTTCATTGGAAAGATGCCGTTGTAACTAAATTGTAAAAGTCAATATAGCCGTTGTTAGTCATTTTAAACGAATATAGCCGTTGTATATGGGTTGGAAAAGATTATAACGGTTAGAATTAATTCCTATTTAAGGAGCTGTGCCTCCCTCGCACTCTACTCGCAACACATTGAAATTTTTTAAAATCCACCAACTAAGTGACCGATTGGTAAATGACGGATATGGCGGATCCTTACTATGTGGAGATGAAGCAGCACAAACGGGATGCTGACTGGCTCTTTTCTTGCATGTATGCCAACTACTGCATTCCTAAGAAATGTACGTGCGGTGGTGCTATAACGGTCAAAACTGACGAGAGAGGTAGAAACTACTATGTATGCAAGGTTTTTGAGGTTAGAATGGTTGTTACGCTAATCAATAGTTCGAATTTTTTTTTAACTTCCGTCAATTACATAAATATTATTTTCCTTCTAGGACGATGGTTTGCACATCCGACATACCTGCCTTGACGCAATCGAGGAAGAGTTTGATGTGTAAATTTCGCGAGGAGGTCTCGCTCCACCGTAAGCTGCAATTTGAAGTTGAGGAAATGCGTAAGGATATCCAAGAGCTTAAGAATTTACTGATGAGGGGTCGCTGATCGAATCTTATCTTCAATTTAAAATTTGTGCCGTGTTTGATGTAATGTTATTTAATATCTTTTGTAATGTATGTGGAGTCGTTTATCGGAACAATTGTGTCATTTATGGTGGGTCTTTTTTGAATAATGGCTTCAGTAAGATGTTAAGTAACGGTTGAACAGTTGAACGGTTACATCGTGGCCAATATACAACGGTTGTATAACACGAAACGGTGCCTAACTATGTTTAACTTATTTCCCACAAACATATAAATATAACGAATGGTTCGGTTGTTTATGAACACACAACCTTAAAATGAAGCAAGGAGATTCTACAGTTAGAGAATACAATACATTGTTCCTAAAATCTGGACTCCTTGAAATACACCAACAGGAGACCTTGGTAAGGATGTATCGAGATGGTTTATGCGAGGAGATACGGGCAGAGCTTGGGTTTCACGTGTTCTCAACCATTGACGACATAATGCAGGTAGCTTTAGATGTTGAAGAGGGTGATGAATCTGATGAATCAGGGAACCGGTCGAAGGAGAAATCCCAAAGCGGAGAATGTGAGACGTCGGGTGATACCGATGGCTCTACAACCGAATCTGACGAATCGGGGAACCGGCCGAAGAAGAAAGCCCAAACCGGAGAAGATTTCTTTCAGAACTTAGACGGAGAGGAAGAAGATCCCGGCCAGGCGGATGACAATGATGCTTTTTACGACAGTGACGGGTCTGTTCCGCAGGGGGTCGGAGAGAGCGATGAGGAATCCGATAGTAAGGTTGATCTTGAAGACTATAAGGAGTACCTTGAGGAACATCACAGGAGCGAGTCCGAGTCAAGTCGAGAACCCAAGTGACCAGAAATATGGCAATAGATTTAAATGTATTAGATTTATATCAACTTAATTTATGTATTAGATTTATATGTGTGCTACAATATGTTCTACACTTTAACAACCAAAAAATGTACACCTTTGATAATATTAACTAAATTTATGTATTACATATTACCGAGATGGGTATACCTGCATAGATTTTAAAAGCAATCATAATTAACTATAGATTTTAAAAGCAATCATAATTAACCATATTACCGAGATGGGTATACCTGCATAGATTTCAATCATAAACCCGTACACCTGTCGCTTATATCCTTACATACCGTACCTCTATCTAAATTAACCATATACTGAAATAAATATAATATATAAACACAAATAAATAGTGTCTGCAATTTAGCTACACAATGAATTGTACACCGTTTAGAATAAGTTGTACATGTTTAATTATTTAAAGTATGTTGTATACATGGATAGACTTTAATACAAAAGTCAATCGGAAACACAGTTTTAGTCCACAATAATGTATCTGTACTCTTTCTGTTGTAAGACCGACGCATCATTCGGCCCAATGTAACTGGTATTGAAGAATGAAAGTTGGTGTAAACAATTGTCATACCCGTTAAACGGTTAATTGTCCTCATACCCGTTAAACGGTTAAGTATTTTTATCTTGCATCATTTTGTTTCATCCCTATGATACTCCTTCGCTAGTCTCATCATTTCATCTCTGTTTGTTATGTAAACCTCGATTATAAATAGGGTTGACCCTATTCGATTTTTGGAAGCGGTGACACATTCTAGTCGGAACGTATAAACAGAAATCTCCTAAAAATAGAACAATTCCCTATACTCAGCCTCCCGACAGAGGTCCAGGGGTTAGTCGTTAAACGCGTGGCACATAACTCCTTCGAAGATCTTTTCAGACTCCGCGCTACTTGCAAGGCTATGCGTTCGTTGGCAGACGATGAAGACGTTTATGCTTCGTTCGATTTGTTTAAATACCCGTGGAGGCTCCGCGGGTTTAGGCTCCGTTACCTATTGAGAAGATTCTATGCCCAGGGAAACCCAAGTACACTTTACATCAAGGGCGTTGAGTATTTTTACAGGCGAAATATGTATATTGAGGGTCTTGATTTGATGAAGAGAGCAGCCGATGCTGGATTCGAGCGAGCCTCGTATACCTACGCCATGACAAGAAAATTATGGGATGATGATGGCGACCACTTCAGGGGATTTTCAAGAGACTACGTCGCTAAGATCGGACTACTGGTAAGATCCTCGGCTGGATTGTGGAATTGAGACCATAACGACTACTTCCACATAAGGAGGCACGTCTTTATATCAACAGTCGCACCGATATTTTTCAGCTGTCCTTGTTCTCCTCTATTGGACGGACATTGGGCATTATGGGACATCGACAATAGGAAGGCTGAAGACATGTGTAACCGGTGCTTCTGGATAAAAGAGGTTGGTCTTTTTCTACGCGACTTCAAGGCATCCACCGGTCATCCAAACTTTAAAACGTGGCGTTAAGACTTGTTGGATGGTGGTAATCTTCGTGCACACTACTTTATCCTACGTACACCGTTGTTAAATTGTTGCACACCAACTAATATTTCTAATCTTTCGAAGAGAATACTATTATGTCAATTGAAACGTAGGATACTATTATGTCAATTGAAACGTTGGATACTAATACGTCAATAAAAAAACTTGCACACCATATATAAAAGTTGCACACCATATGTCTGCCGGAATAGATAATACAAAATAAATGCAACAAGATATTATATTAAAGTTTCTCAATAATTTCCTTGAGTAATGCAATCTCCTCAGCGTTTTTCTTCAAGACTTTCTCCATCTCGTGGATCTGATAACCAAGGTGTGCAATCTCACCGTCGTTTTTTGGGCATCTTGGTCAATTCGATCGATCCGATATTCAACACGACCTAAGCTACGTATCCTGGATTCGTGGTCGTCAACTGTTTTCTTCAAACGTCGGGTTTCGTCTTCGATTGCGGCGGTCCATTCTTGCTGCAACCCGTCATTCTAGAAATAGGATTACAACTTACCTTTAAATCTTTGGAAGCAAAGCCAACAATTACATAAAAGATTACAACTCACCTTGAAATCTTTGCATACAAAGTATTTCTTCGGAATGGCTGCCGCTTCTGTAGTGATCTGAATGATAATTGCGCTTCCGCAAGGACAACGATCCGGGATTCCAAAGTTGGAGTCGTTCACAGAGTAAAGCATGTCCACATACGAGGCACCATCCGAGCTGCTGGAAGTCGACATCGAGGGAATTTTGCTGGTAAAGGAGAAAGGGAGATGTTATTAGGTCGATGTTGGAGAAAGGAGAAAGGGAGATGTTATTAGGTCAAAGTTGGAGAAAGTGCTCGTCACTGTGCATCTTATTTCAAAATTTAAATTAAAGTAAATTGAAATATCGGTCCGGGTTGCCAAAAAATCCGGCCCATTCGAAACCCAAAACCCGACCCATTTACATTTCTTCCCAAAATTCTTTTCTCCAATTCGATTTCAGTCCTTTTTTGGTGTTCATTAATTTTCTCCAACTGGGAAGAGATATGAAATTCGGTGGCAGATCGAGCTATAAGGGAAAGGGAAAGGGAAAGGGAAAGGGAAAGGGTAATGAAAACGATGCGCGTTGTTTCTGTGCGTTGCCGGCGAAGAAATGTAAATCTTGGACAGACAAAAATCCTGGTCGAAGGTTCTACGGGTGTGAACGCTGGAAGGTAGAATAGTAGTATTGTGTTGTTATTTATGGAAAGGATTTTCATTTCGTTTATCTTGTAGACTCCACTTGATTGTGGGTGTTTCCAATGGATCGATGAGAAAGAACCTTTCGGATGGCAAAAGCAAGCTCTGATTGAAGCTAGAGACAAAATTTCAGAAAAAAGCGGACTATCATGGAATTGAAGAAGACCATCTCGCACCTCCAGAGTGATTTGGGCAAAAATGCAGAAATAGAAGAAGACATCATTAACGGGTTTCTAAATATGTGAAGAGATGTTTAATTTGTCCTGCAAGCTTGTATTTTGGTATCTCAACATCTGCTGTAAACGTGTTGCACTTTTGTAATGTTGGTTACGAAGACAACTAATGTGTTATAACCTATGAATTAGTTATTTAAATTTGCAAAGGTATTGTTCTAACAGAAATTATATGTAGTATTGGGATCGAGGAACTACATTTGGGAGGAAATGGCAGATGTTAAAACATAAATGACATAGGAGAAATGTTGACGCAAATCCAAAATAGCCTGCAGTTTTTGCAAACACCTTCTAAGTTGTCTGCGTAATCATGGCCATACACGCACCTGGGTGTCTTGATTAAGCCATCATCCGGGAACTTGAAAGATTCCCCATATTTGTTGCAGTTCAGGTCTTCCGCTCCAAAGGCTTTCAATTGGTTCTCTATGGATTCTCCCATTTCAGAAGTTTCATCCGATCGAAGGTCATGGTGATATGCTGCGAACAGCTGAAACACTTTGCTCGCTTCCTTGTCGTTGCCAAGACAAACATTGAATATGGCGACAGCTAGGGTTGACAATCCATGCATTGGGACATTTGGTTCCAATATTGTAATACTCTCCTCAAGTCCTATGCTCGGTGCTGTAAGGAGATCTTCATAGTAGATTGCCTTTTTGTTGCCAGCACTGACACACTTGAGATGAAACTCCCGGAACTGACAACCTTGGCGTATTTGACATGTGTCGAACCTGTCCTCCATTTCACTAACATCGCACTCCTTCAAGACTGAGGGCTCGTGTGCGAGGGCGTAACCGCGTTTTCCAGCCCGCAGAAAAGGGCCAAGATTGTAAAATGATTCCTCTCCGACAAGCTCAATGATTTTGCACACAATTTCGTGGGGAAGATTTGGGAGTACGTGAGCTTCCATACTATTGGGGTCACTTGTTGGAGTTTTTTTGTGGTCTGTTTTATGGTAGGTATGAGAGGGATTATAGAAATTTAATAGACATGTTTGTAGAGAAAACGTGTGAGGTTAATACCAGAATTTATTGTCCCACCCACATTTGAAACCTAACACTGTCAAATCATGTTTTAAAACGGCCATAATGTACTTGTAAACAATTAAAAAATCCATTATTTTGTTTGTCTCGATATAGGGTCAATGCGTCTCCTCGCTATAATGACTTATACGGGCGTGACCATCGTAAATAGACAACCCTTTGTTTGCCTCCGTCCACTCACTATAATTACTGAATTTTGGACATCATTTGCACAACGCTGAAAACACAATCTTGCTATAATGGCAGAGACCACTTTTCTAGATCTCCCTTCAGAAATCCAACAATTGATTGTCTCCTGCGTCGCAAAAAAATTCCTTTCAAGATCTGTATAGACTCAGATCTACTTGTAAGTCAATGCGTGCGCTGGCAGACACGCCTGACGTCTATTCTTCGTTTGATCTGTATAAATACCCTTGGTGGACAGGCTTGCGTGATACGTTGTTGAGAAGATGCTACGATGTCGGAAACCCAAGTACTCTTTACATCAAGGGTGTTGAGTATTTCTACGCCCTACAACGCCACGAAGAAGGTCTTGCTTTGATGAAGAGAGCAGCGGATGCTGGATACGAACGAGCGTTGTATACCTATGCAATGACTCGCAAACTCTACTGGGAGGATGAGGAATGCTTCGCTAGTTTTACGAGAGAATCAGTTGGTACAATTGGATGGCTTGTTAGAATGGATGATGTTCCGTGGGTGCCGGTCGTTAACGAGGGGTTCTTAACAAAGAAGTTCGTGTTCATGTCAACAGATCGATCCTTGTTTTATAATTACCCATGTGCACCTACGTTGGATTTCGATTGGGATCTCTGGCAGATGGAGTTAAGCAAGACTAAAGACATGTGTAACCGATGCTTCTGGATCAAAGAAGTTGGTCTTTTCCTCCGGGATTTTCGTTGCGCCACGAGTTTTCCGGCCTTCGACACTTGACAGTAATTATTATTTGTTGTAATGCATTACCACATTAAGCATTGTTCTAATTCCGTTGTCGAGAATAACATTTGCTGTCATTTTGGAAAGTGACGTATACCTTCAAAGCTAAGGAGACAAACTCCAACATCGGTCTATCATTTCTTTACTTATACAATTATCATGAAAAGATAAGACTCGATGTACAATATTACAACAACGGTGTACAAGATTTAAAAACCAAACAATGCGTTTTACATAATATAATACAAAAAACGTTACAAGGTCTAAGAAAGTCAATACATATGGTTGGTGTGAAATGTAAGACTTGGTGTGCATCATTACGACAATGGCGTACGATGTTTAAAGACCAAACAAAACGTTTCATTTTATATTGTACACTAAACGTTACAAGGTCTACCACCGACAATACATGTAGTTCATTTTGTTCAATGATGTGACTTTATATAATACAGTCAAACATCACGAAAAATTCTAATTATAACACAATAACATTCGCAATCATTTTGTTTAATGATGTATACCTTCGAAAGTAAGAAGACAAAATCTAATACTGGTCTATACAGTCTTTACATAAACCATTACCATGAACAGCTATGACTTGGTGTGCAACATTACAACAACGGTGTACGAGGTTTAAAAACCAAACAAAACGTTTCACGTAGTTACAACAACATTACAACAACGGTGTACGAGGTTACAAGGTCTACCAAAGTCAATACATGTAGTTGGTGTGCAGCGTTTTAACTCAGGTGTACATATCTACAAATACCAAAGTCAATACCGTCAAACTTTTTGTTTCTCGAGGATCATAAACGCATAAACACACAAACACACCATAAATATACCATTAAGTTCCATTCGGTTCACACAAACATAAGTACCATTGGGTTCGAACAACATTCTGACAAAGAAAACAACTTCAAGTTTACTCATTGTTTACTTTAGCATCGCCCACGAATTCTTCATAGCAGTCCATTGCATACTGCTCTCGAAATCTGTCAACTTCTTTGTCGGTAATCCGACTCATTTCCTCCGTTAAGCCGGCAGCATGCATCTCTATGAACTTGGCAGCACATGGCCTACAGTCGCCACCCCTTTTGTTGTGATAAATACCTTCTGCCGGCTCCAAGAGTAAATTCGAAGACCTTCCTTCATCTTATAGCATTTATGCCCCGCATATTTTTCTAATATATAAGGCAACGACTGTACAACCGAACACATATGTCCTTCCGCAATCTCGATCTCAGTATGAGGAACATAGGAATCAAATACCGTCACATGACCTTCATTCAGCTTAATGCAGAGACCAACCCAGTGATCTCCACCCCAATTCATCGGGGTGTACACGATGTCGACATCGCGGTCAAGTCCCAACTTCATTTTCTGCCCCTTGCTCTTTCCTATCACGTACTGTGCTACGTTTTTCCCCCATTCGAACTGCAGCTTATCATTGTCTGCGCTAAAGGCACTCCAGATTGACTGAATGGTTTTTATAAAGTACTGATCCAAGATCACCATCCTCTCCTTCAGTAGATAAATCCCGCGACGCCTCCACAACATATTCATTATCACATGTATGTGCTGTCCCAAAAAAATATGTAACAAATATTAGTTATATAAGGTGACTGTCAAAGGTATAATGTGACGACGATGCAGAGCTTAATAGTACCTCGTCAGACATCCATTTCTCCGGTTCAGCAATTTCAAGGAAGAAGCGATTACACACAGAGTTACCGGTAGCGATATCCCACATCCTGCAAATTTCACCAACAATCAGGAACTTATGCACGAGTGTATGTATATAACCTAAAAAAGAGTTAGAAACTTACTGCACGGGATTTTTCCTCAAAATTTCGGCAAACTTCTTAAACTGTGCTCGATTCGTTTTGGCAATGGGCTTATACTCAACCTTCTCCTCGCTCTTAAATAACTTTTTCACCCTTGGGTCAGGGGTGTACACTCCATAAATCTTGCTGGATCTCATGCGATGCCGTTTACCACCACTGCCCACATCTTCAGAGTCCGCATCCGTTTCAGCACACAGATCACGTCGGTTCTCTTGTATCTGGCTATCAGTGGACATGTCGTCTTTACAACTGTCATATCTCTCTTCGTCCTCCGTTCCCTGTAATTCAGCGTTGATCTCCTTAACACTTGCCTCAACACCCGCCTTGGGAGGAGCAACTTTTCCAACCGCCTCCACAGGCTTTGGAAACTCCATATTTGATGTTTCAACGGAGTCAACAGATTGGGGCTGTTTGTCTGCCGTCCTCGCTTCTTCACCACCGTCAGGATCCTCCTCAACGAACTCACCACCGTTGTCGGCACCCGTTTTCTAGATGGAGTCAGTAACCTATGTCAACAGGTGTACACCAAAAATAAAATGTGGATGTGTACACCAATAATAAAATGCACATCACCTGCGCAAAGTCAATCCCGGCCGGTGGTGTTATGCGGGCAGCCACCGACTCGTTTTCTTTTGGCTGTGCACCCTCCCCACCCATCGGTGCCCTTATTTCCTGAAATTTCAAATCAGTTAATTACGCTCTCTGAGAATTGTCGAACAACAACAGACCTAAACCATTGCCTAAGATATAACTACCTCGCCCGTCCCCGGGATTTCAGAGTTAATCTCCTTAACAAGTGCCTCAACAAACCTCATAGGAGCAGAGACTTGTTCAAGCCTCTCTCCATCATTCTGATTTGATGTTTGACCGGACTCATAGCCCACCGGTGGAGCACCTCCCCATTTTTGAAGGCCCTCCCCACCTTTTGGAGCACTTCTTTCCTGCATCAAATCCGTTAATAACGCACTTCAAGTAATGTACAACAATAACAGACCAAACTTAATGTGACAGATATAACTACTGTCTATGATATAATCAGTAGCGGACACGTTTCAATTCCGGTGGATGCAACCTTAGATTTCGAGGAGGGGTTTCCATCCCATGAAGGATGAAAGGAGCGTACACTACCAACCGAACTGTAACAGTTTGGCTTTGTTTTCTCCCATGCGACTAGGGAGCCTTGCTCATACCGGTACGTTGGGTATCTTTTCTGCCATGCCCCCGGGGAGGTTACCACATGCTGGAAGGTAGAAGGAATCCGCAAATATTCACAACTATTGTTATTACCACTACTTAGCCAAACACTACACAACTAATTAAGATGCAAACGAACCTCTGCTGGTAACACATAGGACTCAGGCTCAACATCTAATACATCTCCAAACAGGACGAGGGCATTCAATTGTGTTTCTTGCTGCTGACCATCCCCCCCAGCGCTGCGTTAGAAGTCTAAGCAATAACACAACAATAAAACTATCTATCACATTACCTGATCGCCTTTGTTTCCGCCGGATGGTGGAAAACGAGCATTGTCAGACTCGTTTTCTTTTGCATGATCATCATCATTCTGGTGACCACTATCTCTCTCTGATGAGGGTGGGTTGTTTCTTCTCACTTCCTGGAAAACGGCAAAGGTGTCAGGCCAGTAAATGACCACGAATTTGTATATTATGCGAAAAAATAACTTCGGCGTACAACCTTTGTCACCTCCTTTCCACCTCCAGATCGACGCCGAGGCAACGTTTTTTTCACAACAAGCCGAGTGCCAACCGTTTTCCTTTTCTTCCCCTTCCTGTTTCGCCCCTCGGTTTCACTCACAATACTATCATCAGGAGACGGAGTGCGACGCACCTGCGGATCATCGATCGCTTTCCTCTTCCTAGCGTTGCGTTTGCTCCCCTCGGGCAGACCCAAACTCTTGCAAATCAGTGTCCGCAACTCTTCAATATTGTTCTCCATCCCCTCAAACCGCTGGGATATCCAATGTTTTAAATTTTCATGCGTACACCTCTCTGAGCATTGACGATTCCCTTCTCCGCTGTTTCCAGAAGAAGAAATCTCTTGAACTTCAATGGGCACTGCATTACGCGGTCGCAAATTTCTCTGGTGTACGGGAGTGGGACAAGCTCCCTCCTCCTGCGCAGCGTCTGGAAAATCCTCAGGTTTGAATGTTTCCCCACAAAGCAACTTCTGCACCAAAGAAGTTACTTGCCTATCTTCATTCTGGTCCAGCAACATCAGCCGTTCCTCATCAGGAATCACGGTGAAGTGGACAGAGAGCTGTAGACATGCAAAAAGCAATGGAAGACACGTTAACACCAAAAGCCGTAACCGTTTTACTTCACTGTATTTGCATCCGCTGTATTTAAAACAAAGGGAAAACAAACTTAGGTCTGGGTCTTCCTCGACAGCGACTATTTCGTTGACTATGAGAATAGTCGACGGCGAAGAGCAAGCTCCGGGGGAATCAATGAAAGTGGCGGTGTTCCCTGCGTCGGGAATTTTCTCCAATAGCAGAGGCACAACATCAAATATAAGAACAACTGCAGAGCAAGTGGAAACCCATAGCAAACTGTTGTCTTTTGCGATAGCCGATCACGCATCACTTGCAGTGGGTTCAAACGTGGTGCGACAACAAGGGGAGGCAGGAAACGCGGCACGGTCGTCAAGAACGACTCTCGACCCCACGGATACACCAAAAAGCTCTCAACGTCTGACAGCATCTCAACGTACCTGGGCGTTAGTTTAAGATCTTTGCTACTGGGGCAGAGAACACCATCAACCAACGCGATCAGAGCCAAAGGGAGCCGTTTCTCCACAGCTAGATTTTTATTTCCCAACATGCACAGTACACTCAGGACTGTTATCTTACCGACAGCCGTATCAAAGAGCTTGTTCCACATCGTCGGAGGAACAGATTCAGATGCTTCCGAATCCTGAACATCGAAAGCTCTGCAGTTCAAACCTGCAACATCTCGGAATTCATCCAGCGAGAAACGGAGTGGATGGGGCCCGAAGGTGAACCAGAACTCGTGTCTGCGAGCAGTAACTAGCTGTCGGCTGAGGAGGCAGCCGATGAGCTTCGTAGAGTTCTGGCAGCGTACAATGGGAAGCTCAAACAGCCCCCGAAACTGGGAAGCCATCAAAGTGTCCATCGCATCAGTCCCCTTTAGAGCAGCAGCAACAGAACCGATGACGTGTGATTTTGAGTAGATGTTTACTCGCAACTTTGTCGGGTATGCACCATATGCGAACAGTCTCCGGGGCAACACAGATGAGGGCACCCCATCAGAGAATTGTCCCCCTGAGGAATCACCACCATCGGGGCCGTCCTCAGATCCAGAATCTACAAATCGAACAAAAATCGATAACTCAAATAAATGGCTTCAAACACAAAACGGTGTCGACTAATCAAGAGACAATAGCTTTTCACAGCGAGGACCTAAAACCATTACTAAAGAATCTCTCCGATGACATGCAAAGACGGAATCCACATGAACGAAGGTGGACGAAACACATACCCGGATAGCGCTGCTGTTTCGCAGGAGGGCACTCCGGGAGCTCCTCGCCAGCCGATCTGCTCCGACGACGAACGGTTGTCTCACTTTGCTTGGACTTTGTCATCACTGCAGGCGTCGTCTGGGGTCTAATTATCGCCGGGGAAGATTCTCCAACGGCTGCGACAGGCTAGGGAATACAGGTGGATCTAGGTCGAAAGTCGAACAGTCCTCTCAGTTTTTCACAGTAAAAGAATTTACCAGAAGGCCGTTTACCGCCCAGTGTAGGTAAGACGACGAAGTAAATGATCCGGGTTTTTCGGGAACCGGGAAACTCGACGAAAATCTCACGTGCGAGAGGGGAGTGGCACTTCCGATATTCGGCAGCTGGAGAAAGGATCGTTTTGTCTTTTGCTTTCAAGTTGCAATGGGTCACAAATACACGCGACCCATTTGCCGAATAAAAAATTCGTGCGGCCCAAAGTCTGAATTACAAACTTGAAAGTGACCCACTTTGCCAATAAATTCCTCTGTTATTACAGTCCCAACTCTGTTTCGTGTCTGTCATCGTGTCGTTAGACTTGAAAGCTTTTGTCTCTCTTTGTAATGCTTGCCGGACACATATGTCTACAGTTTTGCCATCATGAAGATCGAATACACTAAATCATCGGATGTAGGATAAACTCAAACTCAAAACGCGCCACCTCTCCAGAAAAATCATCAAATCTTCTCTGTTCATGATACATAGCTTTTAAAAAAACGGTATGAAGAGTAGACATAAAAGACTTTTTTTGGTGTGTTCGTTTTTTGATACTTAAAAATTAACGATATCAACCCGCAGAAAGAATACAATAGTTATGAGTACATATTGTTTCATCTACTAACTTCAATTATCATGTTTTTCTTTACATAGAGAGTAATCCCAAACATCTTCCTCCAGAATCTGTTCCTTCTTAGTGATTGGTGATTTTGTTTCTTGATACTTTAAATTACCATAATATCTCACTAAGCTAACTTCTGCGGCTTCTTGTCAGTTTGGACGCCTAGACTTCACAAAGGTAGGTATTACTCTGTCCCAGTACCAGCTCCAACTTCTGAATAATGATTGAAATTCTCAACCACATTCTGAAAGCAACACCAATCCAAGTTTATAAATCATACATACTTACATAGTCCTATTTGAACTATCAAATTATTCTCTCTTATAGACACAATTTGAAAAGCTCACTCTGAATCCTCTGGTAGCATGAACAACTGAAATGGTTCCATATCTCAATGAGTATAACTGATTTAAAAGAAGTTACAGCTGTTCATAGGTTTACGCAAAACAAAGAAAAACCAGCGGAATGTTTGTGGTAATTTAAAGTTCTCAAAACAAAACAGAAAACTACACAAGTAATGTGGTAATCCAAATAATTTCTCTTTCCAGTAAGCTAGAGAATATTTTTATACTCGTCTGTGATGCAGTGAGAGTGGGAACATTGAACCTAACCAAATCACGGAACTCGTTTCAGTATGTTTCCCCCATACTTCTCATCCAGCTTTCAAGGTTTTGGTCACCTTAACCGACCATAACCTGTAAGAAACCAAAACACATTGAACATGTCGATAAAAAACATGTCTTTCGCTTCTGAAAATAATATCGAAACACAAGTATCTGTTTGGGGCTTTAAAAATGTGCCAAAACAGCAACTAAAGAAGAGGGTAATAATACGGAATAGCGCACATATACTTGGGATACAATCGAAAAAAAAGGAAAAGGAGATATGAAACTGAAAATGAGAACTCACAGACATTTCAAATTGTTAGAGAGCAAATAAAGCACAAAGAAACAATATCAGAGAAAGAATAAGCAAATTACTGAGTAAGAATACTTGGACATGACATTCAGCTTTTGAAAGTCTGATGCATAATATAAACCCTATCAAAACAACCTAACGACCAAAACCTGAGCTAATTCCTTGAGCTATAGAAATATTGGCAAACAAAATGGTTGATAGAAGGTTACATTCAACTTACCTGGTCCCTGCGAATTGGTCTCAACATTCTTATCCCTGATGCATCCATAAGTAAATGGCTTCCACTTGCATTAACACACTATTTGGATACCTTCCTTTCACTATTAACCCACTGATGACCCAATATGAACATTGTTTGCTGTAAAAATAACAGTTTACGATGAAGAAGATTGTCATGACTCTTGAGGTTGTTAATAAGATTTACGCATTAAGGAAAAAAAAACTGGTTGTAACTTGTAAGCATGGTCATACCTAGAGTTGAATGATCTGGAAGTAGATACTATTGGGTTCTTCTTCAACTTTTACATCTGAAGAGAAACATTAAGGGAAAAACCTTGATTACCTAGAGTTGAAGAAGGACTACTGCCACTCATCATATATCTAATTAACACTCAGATCAAGGTGGCAACTTTTGATTTGAGTCAATCAACTCAAAGCAAAAAAAAAAAACGAATCCGACTTAAGAGAAGAACAAACTTTTCTCTTCCCAAGAGATCTTTAGTCGGAGATTGTTACTTTAGTCGAAACCCTAATCTCTGATCGTTAAGCTTAACATTCAAACCCAGATCTTCAATCACAGCACGATAGCATCTCTCTTGCTATAGATTTTGCCCTGGTTGCAATTTCAGGGGATTCATCTGATTTAGTTAGTTCAGATATTATTTCTATTGGATCCAACTCTGTTTAAAAAAAGAAAAAGAAATTAGTGATTCTAGTTACCTGAACAATTGTCTTTTAAAAAGGAAGCGTTACTCAGATTCGGTGAATAATTGAGGCAGCAGAGCCTTGCCGTCGTCGGGGTTATCAGATTTCATAGCCATCGTTTGTTGTGGTTGAAGCTATGTTTGGGGCGAAAGAGTTCATATAAAGAGAGAAAGGACTGGAGACAGAACGTGAACGTCTTTGGCGTTGCAAATATTTTAATACATGGAATTAAATGTAAAAGGGTGGGGTGGAGTTAATTAAAGACGGCAGAATAACTACAATTGCTGAGACGATAAGAACAATGAAGGTGGAGAGTCGGTCATATCTATCTCAGCTCTTGGTCCGAGAGATGGGCTTGTGATACCACTCAAATTACCCTAAGGAGTGTTACTCTCATCAAAAGAGGTTCAGATGTAGTACTTAGGGATCGAATCCACAAGGAGCTAGGGAACAATTAAATCTAGTGTTTATTAATTCTAAGAGTTGTAAATGTTTAAATGAAATAGCAATAGTAACAAGCAAAGTAAAAAGTAAATGTAACTTGGTTGGAAATGATATTAGATGCAGGGCCACTATTCAGGTGTTGGAGATTATAATATCTATAGGTGTTGGAGATTATAATATCTATAGATGCCTATTTGTTGCATGCATGATATGTTAGAGCTCAACCGCTTAACTCAGTGATCAGTTGTCGCATGTTTCACTGGTTAACAGGCTAGATCTTGTGTCTCAACGGTTAGTATGTTGACACCGAAAGAGTGTCGATCGACGGTCCTATTGGGACGTCGACCAATACACCTTTGCCTGAGTCGGCCGATAGTCAGTTGAGGACATTGATCGACGGGTTCTAGCCAGGCCTATGCGCGAGATGATATGCCCTATTAAGATACTAAATTGGCGGTTAGCCCTCTCTAGCAGTCCTAATATGATAGATAGATGTCAGGATGGGATAACAAGGGTGCTTGAGTATGCAATCCTATGATCAAGTTCTAGTTAGCAAGGCTAAAACAAGCAATGAACACAAATCTATCATGAATATCACAACAAGGCAGATCTATAGTTTGGGGCTAATCCCACAAACCTATCTAAACCCTGGATCTAATAAATGAACTACTCAGACATATCAAAGCAATTCATAACAATAAAGAAATGGGAATTCATAGTATAGATGAAAAGAAATGAAAACAAGGAGTTCCAATCACAAGTGATCTTCTCTCCAAAACTCTCTCTTCTCTCTCAAAGTAAAACTGTAACAAAAAGCTCTCTCTGCCGTCAAAACACTTAGGCAGTATATAATCTACTAGGTTAAAAACTCGTCAGGGCATTTTCGTAATTTGGCTTGGCCTTGGGTTTTAAGTCCGCTGGATCCAAAATGTCGCAAGTCCAATGTCTCGACATCGATCGATGGTACTTGTGTACATCCTTATCGATCGACGTTGGTGTTATCCTATCGATCGATGTCTGAGTTGTCCTGTCGATCGATGCGTGGCCTTTTGGTTGGCATGATTGATCTGGATTGATTTCTGTTGCGGCGACTCCTACGTGTTTGTTAGGATCAGTTTGAATGACGTCTGGAGTGTCACGTTGCTGTGAGAATAGGTTGTCAGGTCCATTGGCCACTTGAAGGATATCTGTTATGTCCTCTCTGGACACTTGTAAGATCCTTCCATTTATCGCACGTGCGTTGCCATCTGGGTCCCTGAAAATACCAAATTCATCAGGTGTTAGAAAACTGTAATCAATGTTTGCATTATCATTCAATTTAGAAATAGAAAGATTAGGGGTAAGAGTAGTATCGATCGATGTTGATACAGATGTATCGATCGATGTTGATACAGATGCATCGATCGAGGGCAGAATAATTTCTGCAGAACTTGTGTTCTTGAGATGATTGCTCTTAATGGATTTTCCTATTGATGTAGATGGAAGAGTGTTCATCTTTTCTGATTTTGTGTCTGCTCTGGTGTGTGGAGGTGGTTTCAAGGGTGCAAAACGTTTTATATAGGTATCTATAAACCTAGTTGGAGAGGGAATATTCTCCTGCTCCTGAATTTTTGCTGCGGCGCGAATATCGATCGATGTTCCTGTATGGGTGTCGATCGATGTGAGCGGTTGTTTTGCTGGACGAGGGTGGGTATCGACCGATGTGGAGTGCACTTCGTCGAGCGATGTTGGGAACGTGGTGGTGAACTTATGCGTTTCAAATCTTTCATCTTGCAAAGACATTTCTATTGCATGTTCCTTCCAATAATCCTCATCATATTCCTCTGTATGTTCCTTGTTAGGTGAAGTAATTACAGTGTCAACTACAAAACTTTCATGGAAACCACTGTCTGCCCAACTGCCTATGGAATAATCATCACGTCCTCTCTTGCTTGGAGGTTAGAGGCAAAGTGTGGGTAACAATGATTAGGTGGAGCGATATGGTCAACCGGCTGATCAACGTCGAGCGACGTGTTGTTGCGGTCATCGGTCACTGTTGACTCATTGGAATCGATCGATGGAAAAGTGGGGGTGTCGATCGATTCCAAGTACTCCGATTCGTACTCTGCTCCACAATGGCATGCGCCAATGAAGCCAAGTTCTTTCCCATAATCCACAGAATTAATAACCTTTCTCTTAGGTTGGATAGGGTCATAGTAGATGTTGGGGTCTATCAGCGTCAGACACAATTTGTTTTTGTTCATGTCACATACAGCTCCTACTATAGCTAGGAAAGATCTTCCAAGCAGAAGTGAAGAGTTCCAGTTAAGCTCGATGTCTAGGACATGAAAATCTACCGGGACAAGGGCATTACCAATCTGTACCTCCAGATCTCTGATGATACCTCCTGATCGTTTTTCTGAAAGATCCACGAAGGTGAAGGATTCTGTTGAAGGTTCGATGGTCAAACCAAGCTGGTCTGCCATGATCCTAGGGAGGATACTAACTGATGATGTGCCTTCTCTTTCTTCTTTGAGTAGCACTGATTTGCAAAGTGGCCTAACTTGTCATAATTGTAACACTCCTTGTTACTTCTGTGATCCTCGATCAAGCTTCTTACAAAGTGATTCATCCTGGTTTGATTGGAACGACGAAGAAGCTGTCGTATTCCCAAAATGGGAAACTAGAATCACCATATTTAAAAGTGGGATAACTTCTTCATCCCAACTCCTATGAGATTTATTCAGCATCCTGGTGATTCTCCACCACTTTATGTATCCAAATCAAGCTTCTTACAAAGTGATTCATCCTGGTTTGATTGGAACGACGAAGAAGCTTTCCTATTCCCAAATCTGCGAAACTGGAATCACATGATTTGAAAGTGAGATAACTTCTTCATCCCAACTCCTATGAGATTTATTCAGCATCCTGGTGATTCTCCACCACTTTATGTATCCAAATCAGGCTTCTTACAAAGTGATTCATCCTGGGTTGATTGGAACGACGAAGAAGATGTCATATTCCCAAAATGGGAAACTAGCATCACCAGATTTGAAAGTGGGATAACTTCTTCATCCCAACTCCTATGAGATTTATTCAACTTCCTAGTGATTCTCCACCACTTTATGTATCCAAATCAAGCTTCTTACAAAGTGATTCATCCTGGTTTGATTGGAACGACGAAGAAGCTGTCCTATTCCCAAACTGCGAAACTGGAATCACATGATTTGAAAGTGAGATAACTTTTTCATCCCAACTCCTATGAGATTTATTCAGCATCCTGGTGATTCGCCACCACTTTATGTATCCAAATCAAGCTTCTTACAAAGTGATTCATCCTGGGTTGATTGGAACGACGAAGAAGATGTCATATTCCCAAAATGGGAAACTAGAATCACCAGATTTGAAAGTGGGATAACTTCTTCATCCCAACTCCTATGAGATTTATTCAACTTTCTAGTGATTCTACACCACTTTATGTATCCAAATCAAGCTTCTTACAAAGTGATTCATCCTGGTTTGATTGGAACGACGAAGAAGCTGTCCTATTCCCAAACTGCGAAACTGGAATCACCATATTTGAAAGTGGGATAACTTCTTCATCCCAACTCCTATGAGATTTATTCACCATACTGGTGATTTTCCACCACCTTATGTATCCAAATCAAGCTTCTTACAAAGTGATTCATCCTGGTTTGATTGGAACGACGAAGAAGCTGTCGTATTCCCAAAATGGGAACTAGAATCACCATATTTAAAAGTGGGATAACTTCTTCATCCCAACTCCTATGAGATTTATTCAGCATCCTGGTGATTCTCCACCACTTTATGTATCCAAATCAAGCTTCTTACAAAGTGATTCATCCTAGTTTGATTGGAACGACGAAGAAGCTTTCTTATTCCCAAAACGGGAAACTAGAATTACCATATTTGAAAGTGGGATAACTTCTTCATCCCAACTCCTATGAGATTTATTCAACTTCGTAGTGATTCTCCACCACTTTATGTATCCAAATAAAGCTTCTTACAAAGTGATTCATCCTGGTTTGATTGGAACGACGAAAAAGCTGTCCTATTCCCAAAATGGGACACTAGAATCACCATATTTGAAAGTGGGATAACTTCTTCATCCCAACTCCTATGAGATTTATTCAACTTCCTGGTGATTCTCCACCACTTTATGTATCCAAATCAAGCTTCTTAAAAAGTGATTCATCCTGGTTTAATTGGAACGACGAAGAAGCTGTCATATTCTCAAAATGGGAAACTAGAATTACCAGATTTGAAAGTGGGATAACTTCTTCATCCCAACTCCTATGAGATTTATTCAACTTCCTAGTGATTCTCCACCACTTTATGTATCCAAATAAAGCTTCTTACAAAGTGATTCATCCTGGTTTGATTGGAACGACGAAGAAGCTGTCCTATTCCCAAAATGGGAAACTAGAATCACCATATTTGAAAGTGGGATAACTTCTTCATCCCAACTCCTATGAGATTTATTCAACTTCCTAGTGATTCTCCACCACTTTATGTATCCAAATCAAGCTTCTTACAAAGTGATTCATCCTGGTTTGATTGGAACGACGAAGAAGATGTCATATTCCCAAACTGCGAAACTGGAATCACATGATTTGAAAGTGAGATAACTTCTTCATCCCAACTCCTATGAGATTTATTCAGCATCCTGGTGATTCGCCACCACTTTATGTATCCAAATCAAGCTTCTTACAAAGTGATTCATCCTGGTTTGATTGGAACGACGAAGAAGATGTCATATTCCCAAAATGGGAAACTAGAATCACCAGATTTGAAAGTGGGATAACTTCTTCATCCCAACTCCTATGAGATTTATTCAACTTTCTAGTGATTCTCCACCACTTTATGTATCCAATTCAAGCTTCTTACAAAGTGATTCATCCTGGTTTGATTGGAACGACGAAGAAGCTGTCCTATTCCCAAACTGCGAAACTGGAATCACCATATTTGAAAGTGGGATAACTTCTTCATCCCAACTCCTATGAGATTTATTCACCATCCTGGTGATTCTCCACCACCTTATGTATCCAAATCAAGCTTCTTACAAAGTGATTCATCCTGGTTTGATTGGAACGACGAAGAAGCTGTCGTATTCCCAAAATGGGAACTAGAATCACCATATTTAAAAGTGGGATAACTTCTTCATCCCAACTCCTATGAGATTTATTCAGCATCCTGGTGATTCTCCACCACTTTATGTATCCAAATCAAGCTTCTTACAAAGTGATTCATCCTGGTTTGATTGGAACGACGAAGAAGCTTTCCTATTCCCAAACGGGAAACTAGAATCACCATATTTGAAAGTGGGATAACTTCTTCATCCCAACTCCTATGAGATTTATTCAACTTCCTAGTGATTCTCCACCACTTTATGTATCCAAATAAAGCTTCTTACAAAGTGATTCATCCTGGTTTGATTGGAACGACGAAGAAGCTGTCCTATTCCCAAAATGGGAAACTAGAATCACCATATTTGAAAGTGGGATAACTTCTTCATCCCAACTCCTATGAGATTTATTCAACTTCCTGGTGATTCTCCACCACTTTATGTATCCAAATCAAGCTTCTTAAAAAGTGATTCATCCTGGTTTGATTGGAACGACGAAGAAGATGTCATATTCCCAAAATGGAAAACTAGAATCACCAGATTTGAAAGTGGGATAACTTCTTCATCCCAACTCCTATGAGATTTATTCAGCATCCTGGTGATTCTCCACCACTTTATGTATCCAAATCAAGCTTCTTACAAAGTGATTCATCCTGGTTTGATTGGAACGACGAAGAAGCTGTCCTATTCCCAAAATGGAAACTAGAATCACCATATTTGAAAGTGGGATAACTTCTTC
Organism: Brassica napus; assembly: GCF_020379485.1. NCBI lineage: Eukaryota > Viridiplantae > Streptophyta > Magnoliopsida > Brassicales > Brassicaceae > Brassica > Brassica napus. The sequence goes on from NC_063443.1 coordinate 5,691,982, forward strand.
ATCCCAACTCCTATGAGATTTATTCACCATCCTGGTGATTCTCCACCACCTTATGTATCCAAATCAAGCTTCTTACAAAGTGATTCATCCTGGTTTGATTGGAACGACGAAGAAGCTGTCGTATTCCCAAAATGGGAAACTAGAATCACCATATTTGAAAGTGGGATAACTTCTTCATCCCAACTCCTATGAGATTTATTCAACTTCCTGGTGATTCTCCACCACTTTATGTATCCAAATCAAGCTTCTTAAAAAGTGATTCATCCTGGTTTGATTGGAACGACGAAGAAGCTGTCATATTCCCAAAATGGGAAACTAGAATCACCAGATTTGAAAGTGGGATAACTTCTTCATCCCAACTCCTATGAGATTTATTCAACTTCCTAGTGATTCTCCACCACTTTATGTATCCAAATCAAGCTTCTTACAAAGTGATTCATCCTGGTTTGATTGGAACGACGAAGAAGCTGTCCTATTCCCAAAATGGGAAACTAGAATCACCAGATTTGAAAGTGGGATAACTTCTTCATCCCAACTCCTATGAGATTTATTCAGCATCCTGGTGATTCTCCACCACTTTATGTATCCAAATCAAGCTTCTTACAAAGTGATTCATCCTGGTTTGATTGGAACGACGAAGAAGCTGTCCTATTCCCAAAATGGGAAACTAGAATCACCATATTTGAAAGTGGGATAACTTCTTCATCCCAACTCCTATGAGATTTATTCAATTCCTAGTAATTCTCCACCACTTTATGTATCCAAATCAAGCTTCTTACAAAGTGATTCATTCTGGTTTGATTGGAACGACGAAGAAGCTGTCCTATTCCCAAAATGGGAAACTAGAATCACCATATTTGAAAGTGGGATAACTTCTTCATCCCAACTCCTATGAGATTTATTCAGCATCCTGGTGATTCTCCACCACTTTATGTATCCAAATCAAGCTTCTTACAAAGTGATTCATCCTGGTTTGATTGGAACGACGAAGAAGCTGTCCTATTCCCAAAATGGGAAACTAGAATCACCATATTTGAAAGTGGGATAACTTCTTCATCCCAACTCCTATGAGATTTATTCAACTTCCTAGTGATTCTCCACCACTTTATGTATCCAAATCAAGCTTCTTAAAAGTGATTCATCCTGGTTTGATTGGAACGACGAAGAAGCTGTCATATTCCCAAAATGGGAAACTAGAATCACCAGATTTGAAAGTGGGATAACTTCTTCATCCCAACTCCTATGAGATTTATTCAACTTCCTAGTGATTCTCCACCACTTTATGTATCCAAATCAAGCTTCTTACAAAGTGATTCATCCTGGTTTGATTGGAACGACGAAGAAGCTGTCCTATTCCCAAAATGGGAAACTAGAATCACCATATTTGAAAGTGGGATAACTTCTTCATCCCAACTCCTATGAGATTTATTCAGCATCCTGGTGATTCTCCACCACTTTATGTATCCAAATCAAGCTTCTTACAAAGTGATTCATCCTGGTTTGATTGGAACGACGAAGAAGCTGTCATATTCCCAAAATGGGAAACTAGAATCACCATATTTGAAAGTGGGATAACTTCTTCATCCCAACTCCTATGAGATTTATTCAGCATCCTGGTGATTCTCCACCACTTTATGTATCCAAATCAAGCTTCTTACAAAGTGATTCATCCTGGTTTGATTGGAACGACGAAGAAGCTGTCCTATTCCCAAAATGGGAAACTAGAATCACCATGATTTGAAAGTGGGATAACTTCTTCATCCCAACTCCTATGAGATTTATTCAGCATCCTGGTGATTCTCCACCACTTTATGTATCCAAATCAAGCTTCTTACAAAGTGATTCATCCTGGTTGATTGGAACGACGAAGAAGTGTCATATTCCCAAAATGGGAAACTAGAATCACCAGATTTGAAAGTGGGATAACTTCTTCATCCCAACTCCTATGAGATTTATTCAACTTCCTAGTGATTCTCCACCACTTTATGTATCCAAATCAAGCTTCTTACAAAGTGATTCATCCTGGTTTGATTGGAACGACGAAGAAGCTGTCATATTCCCAAAATGGGAAACTAGAATCACCATATTTGAAAGTGGGATAACTTCTTCATCCCAACTCCTATGAGATTTATTCAGCATCCTGGTGATTCTCCACCACTTTATGTATCCAAATCAAGCTTCTTACAAAGTGATTCATCCTGGTTTGATTGGAACGACGAAGAAGCTGTCATATTCCCAAAATGGGAAACTAGAATCACATGATTTGAAAGTGGGATAACTTCTTCATCCCAACTCCTATGAGATTTATTCAGCATCCTGGTGATTCTCCACCACTTTATGTATCCAAATCAAGCTTCTTACAAAGTGATTCATCCTGGGTTGATTGGAACGACGAAGAAGATGTCATATTCCCAAAATGGGAAACTAGAATCACCAGATTTGAAAGTGGGATAACTTCTTCATCCCAACTCCTATGAGATTTATTCAACTTCCTAGTGATTCTCCACCACTTTATGTATCCAAATCAAGCTTCTTACAAAGTGATTCATCCTGGTTTGATTGGAACGACGAAGAAGCTGTCCTATTCCCAAAATGGGAAACTAGAATCACCATATTTGAAAGTGGGATAACTTCTTCATCCCAACTCCTATGAGATTTATTCAGCATCCTGGTGATTCTCCACCACTTTATGTATCCAAATCAAGCTTCTTACAAAGTGATTCATCCTGGTTTGATTGGAACGACGAAGAAGCTGTCCTATTCCCAAAATGGGAAACTAGAATCACCATATTTGAAAGTGGGATAACTTCTTCATCCCAACTCCTATGAGATTTATTCAACTTCCTGGTGATTCTCCACCACTTTATGTATCCAAATCAAGCTTCTTACAAAGTGATTCATCCTGGTTTGATTGGAACGACGAAGAAGCTGTCATATTCCCAAAATGGGAAACTAGAATCACCAGATTTGAAAGTGGGATAACTTCTTCATCCCAACTCCTATGAGATTTATTCAACTTCCTAGTGATTCTCCACCACTTTATGTATCCAAATCAAGCTTCTTACAAAGTGATTCATCCTGGTTTGATTGGAACGACGAAGAAGCTGTCCTATTCCCAAAATGGGAAACTAGAATCACCATATTTGAAAGTGGGATAACTTCTTCATCCCAACTCCTATGAGATTTATTCAACTTCCTAGTGATTCTCCACCACTTTATGTATCCAAATCAAGCTTCTTACAAAGTGATTCATCCTGGTTTGATTGGAACGACGAAGAAGCTGTCCTATTCCCAAAATGGGAAACTAGAATCACCATATTTGAAAGTGGGATAACTTCTTCATCCCAACTCCTATGAGATTTATTCAGCATCCTGGTGATTCTCCACCACTTTATGTATCCAAATCAAGCTTCTTACAAAGTGATTCATCCTGGTTTGATTGGAACGACGAAGAAGCTGTCGTATTCCCAAAATGGGAAACTAGAATCACCATATTTGAAAGTGGGATAACTTCTTCATCCCAACTCCTATGAGATTTATTCAGCATCCTGGTGATTCTCCACCACTTTATGTATCCAAATCAAGCTTCTTACAAAGTGATTCATCCTGGTTTGATTGGAACGACGAAGAAGCTGTCCTATTCCCAAAATGGGAAACTAGAATCACCATGATTTGAAAGTGGGATAACTTCTTCATCCCAACTCCTATGAGATTTATTCAGCATCCTGGTGATTCTCCACCACTTTATGTATCCAAATCAAGCTTCTTACAAAGTGATTCATCCTGGTTGATTGGAACGACGAAGAAGATGTCATATTCCCAAAATGGGAAACTAGAATCACCAGATTTGAAAGTGGGATAACTTCTTCATCCCAACTCCTATGAGATTTATTCAGCTTCCTAGTGATTCTCCACCACTTTATGTATCCAAATCAAGCTTCTTACAAAGTGATTCATCCTGGTTTGATTGGAACGACGAAGAAGCTGTCATATTCCCAAAATGGGAAACTAGAATCACCATATTTGAAAGTGGGATAACTTCTTCATCCCAACTCCTATGAGATTTATTCAGCATCCTGGTGATTCTCCACCACTTTATGTATCCAAATCAAGCTTCTTACAAAGTGATTCATCCTGGTTTGATTGGAACGACGAAGAAGCTGTCATATTCCCAAAATGGGAAACTAGAATCACCATGATTTGAAAGTGGGATAACTTCTTCATCCCAACTCCTATGAGATTTATTCAGCATCCTGGTGATTCTCCACCACTTTATGTATCCAAATCAAGCTTCTTACAAAGTGATTCATCCTGGTTGATTGGAACGACGAAGAAGCTGTCATATTCCCAAAATGGGAAACTAGAATCACCAGATTTGAAAGTGGGATAACTTCTTCATCCCAACTCCTATGAGATTTATTCAACTTCCTAGTGATTCTCCACCACTTTATGTATCCAAATCAAGCTTCTTACAAAGTGATTCATCCTGGTTTGATTGGAACGACGAAGAAGCTGTCCTATTCCCAAAATGGGAAACTAGAATCACCATATTTGAAAGTGGGATAACTTCTTCATCCCAACTCCTATGAGATTTATTCAGCTTCCTGGTGATTCTCCACCACTTTATGTATCCAAATCAAGCTTCTTACAAAGTGATTCATCCTGGTTTGATTGGAACGACGAAGAAGCTGTCCTATTCCCAAAATGGGAAACTAGAATCACCATATTTGAAAGTGGGATAACTTCTTCATCCCAACTCCTATGAGATTTATTCAACTTCCTGGTGATTCTCCACCACTTTATGTATCCAAATCAAGCTTCTTACAAAGTGATTCATCCTGGTTTGATTGGAACGACGAAGAAGCTGTCTATTCCCAAAATGGGAAACTAGAATCACCAGATTTGAAAGTGGGATAACTTCTTCATCCCAACTCCTATGAGATTTATTCAACTTCCTGTGATTCTCCACCACTTTATGTATCCAAATCAAGCTTCTTACAAAGTGATTCATCCTGGTTTGATTGGAACGACGAAGAAGCTGTCCTATTCCCAAAATGGGAAACTAGAATCACCATATTTGAAAGTGGGATAACTTCTTCATCCCAACTCCTATGAGATTTATTCAACTTCCTGGTGATTCTCCACCACTTTATGTATCCAAATCAAGCTTCTTACAAAGTGATTCATCCTGGTTTGATTGGAACGACGAAGAAGCTGTCCTATTCCCAAAATGGGAAACTAGAATCACCATATTTGAAAGTGGGATAACTTCTTCATCCCAACTCCTATGAGATTTATTCAATTCCTAGTAATTCTCCACCACTTTATGTATCCAAATCAAGCTTCTTACAAAGTGATTCATCCTGGTTTGATTGGAACGACGAAGAAGCTGTCCTATTCCCAAAATGGGAAACTAGAATCACCATATTTGAAAGTGGGATAACTTCTTCATCCCAACTCCTATGAGATTTATTCAGCATCCTGGTGATTCTCCACCACTTTATGTATCCAAATCAAGCTTCTTACAAAGTGATTCATCCTGGTTTGATTGGAACGACGAAGAAGCTGTCCTATTCCCAAAATGGGAAACTAGAATCACCATATTTGAAAGTGGGATAACTTCTTCATCCCAACTCCTATGAGATTTATTCAACTTCCTGGTGATTCTCCACCACTTTATGTATCCAAATCAAGCTTCTTAAAAGTGATTCATCCTGGTTTGATTGGAACGACGAAGAAGCTGTCATATTCCCAAAATGGGAAACTAGAATCACCAGATTTGAAAGTGGGATAACTTCTTCATCCCAACTCCTATGAGATTTATTCAACTTCCTAGTGATTCTCCACCACTTTATGTATCCAAATCAAGCTTCTTACAAAGTGATTCATCCTGGTTTGATTGGAACGACGAAGAAGCTGTCCTATTCCCAAAATGGGAAACTAGAATCACCATATTTGAAAGTGGGATAACTTCTTCATCCCAACTCCTATGAGATTTATTCAGCTTCCTGGTGATTCTCCACCACTTTATGTATCCAAATCAAGCTTCTTAAAAGTGATTCATCCTGGTTTGATTGGAACGACGAAGAAGCTGTCCTATTCCCAAAATGGGAAACTAGAATCACCATATTTGAAAGTGGGATAACTTCTTCATCCCAACTCCTATGAGATTTATTCAGCATCCTGGTGATTCTCCACCACTTTATGTATCCAAATCAAGCTTCTTACAAAGTGATTCATCCTGGTTTGATTGGAACGACGAAGAAGCTGTCCTATTCCCAAAATGGGAAACTAGAATCACCATGATTTGAAAGTGGGATAACTTCTTCATCCCAACTCCTATGAGATTTATTCAGCATCCTGGTGATTCTCCACCACTTTATGTATCCAAATTAAACTTCTTACAAAGTGTTTTATCCTGGGTTGATTGGAACGACGAAGAAGATGTCATATTCCCAAAATGGGAAACTAGAATCACCAGATTTGAAAGTGGGATAACTTCTTCATCCCAACTCCTATGAGATTTATTCAACTTCCTAGTGATTATCCACCACTTTATGTATCCAAATCAAGCTTCTAACAAAGTGATTCATCCTGGTTTGATTGGAACGACGAAGAAGCTGTCATATTCCCAAAATGGGAAACTAGAATCACCATATTTGAAAGTGGGATAACTTCTTCATCCCAACTCCTATGAGATTTATTCAGCATCCTGGTGATTCTCCACCACTTTATGTATCCAAATCAAGCTTCTTAAAAGGTGATTCATCCTGGTTTGATTGGAACGACGAAGAAGCTGTCATATTCCCAAAATGGGAAACTAGGAATCACCATGATTTGAAAGTGGGATAACTTCTTCATCCCAACTCCTATGAGATTTATTCAGCATCCTGGTGATTCTCCACCACTTTATGTATCCAAATCAAGCTTCTTACAAAGTGATTCATCCTGGGTTGATTGGAACGACGAAGAAGATGTCATATTCCCAAAATGGAAACTAGAATCACCAGATTTGAAAGTGGGATAACTTCTTCATCCCAACTCCTATGAGATTTATTCAACTTCCTAGTGATTCTCCACCACTTTATGTATCCAAATCAAGCTTCTTACAAAGTGATTCATCCTGGTTTGATTGGAACGACGAAGAAGTTGTCCTATTCCCAAAATGGGAAACTAGAATCACCATATTTGAAAGTGGGATAACTTCTTCATCCCAACTCCTATGAGATTTATTCAGCATCCTGGTGATTCTCCACCACTTTATGTATCCAAATCAAGCTTCTTACAAAGTGATTCATCCTGGTTTGATTGGAACGACGAAGAAGCTGTCATATTCCCAAAATGGAAACTAGAATCACCATATTTGAAAGTGGGATAACTTCTTCATCCCAACTCCTATGAGATTTATTCAACTTCCTGGTGATTCTCCACCACTTTATGTATCCAAATCAAGCTTCTTACAAAGTGATTCATCCTGGTTTGATTGGAACGACGAAGAAGCTGTCCTAATCCCAAAATGGGAAACTAGAATCACCTATTTGAAAGTGGGATAACTTCTTCATCCCAACTCCTATGAGATTTATTAACCTTCCTGGTGATTCTCCACCACTTTATGTATCCAAATCAAGCTTCTTACAAAGTGATTCATCCTGGTTTGATTGGAACGACGAAGAAGCTGTCCTATTCCCAAATGGGAAACTAGAATCACCATATTTGAAAGTGGGATAACTTCTTCATCCCAACTCCTATGAGATTTATTCAACTTCCTGGTGATTCTCCACCACTTTATGTATCCAAATCAAGCTTCTTACAAAGTGATTCATCCTGGTTTGATTGGAACGACGAAGAAGCTGTCATATTCCCAAATGGGAAACTAGAATCACCAGATTTGAAAGTGGGATAACTTCTTCATCCCAACTCCTATGAGATTTATTCAACTTCCTGGTGATTCTCCACCACTTTATGTATCCAAATCAAGCTTCTTACAAAGTGATTCATCTGGTTTTTGATTGGAACGACGAAGAAGCTGTCCTATTCCCAAAATGGGAAACTAGAATCACCATATTTGAAAGTGGGATAACTTCTTCATCCCAACTCCTATGAGATTTATTCAACTTCCTGGTGATTCTCCACCACTTTATGTATCCAAATCAAGCTTCTTACAAAGTGATTCATCCTGGTTTGATTGGAACGACGAAGAAGATGTCATATTCCCAAAATGGGAAACTAGAATCACCAGATTTGAAAGTGGGATAACTTCTTCATCCCAACTCCTATGAGATTTATTCAACTTCCTAGTGATTCTCCACCACTTTATGTATCCAAATCAAGCTTCTTACAAAGTGATTCATCCTGGTTTGATTGGAACGACGAAGAAGCTGTCCTATTCCCAAAATGGGAAACTAGAATCACCATATTTGAAAGTGGGATAACTTCTTCATCCCAACTCCTATGAGATTTATTCAGCTTCCTGGTGATTCTCCACCACTTTATGTATCCAAATCAAGCTTCTTACAAAGTGATTCATCCTGGTTTGATTGGAACGACGAAGAAGCTGTCATATTCCAAAATGGGAAACTAGAATCACCATATTTGAAAGTGGGATAACTTCTTCATCCCAACTCCTATGAGATTTATTCAACTTCCTGGTGATTCTCCACCACTTTATGTATCCAAATCAAGCTTCTTACAAAGTGATTCATCCTGGTTTGATTGGAACGACGAAGAAGCTGTCATATTCCCAAAATGGGAAACTAGAATCACCAGATTTGAAAGTGGGATAACTTCTTCATCCCAACTCCTATGAGATTTATTAACCTTCCTGTTGATTCTCCACCACTTTATGTATCCAAATCAAGCTTCTTACAAAGTGATTCATCCTGGTTTGATTGGAACGACGAAGAAGCTGTCCTATTCCCAAAATGGGAAACTAGAATCACCATATTTGAAAGTGGGATAACTTCTTCATCCCAACTCCTATGAGATTTATTCAACTTCCTGGTGATTCTCCACCACTTTATGTATCCAAATCAAGCTTCTTACAAAGTGATTCATCCTGGTTTGATTGGAACGACGAAGAAGCTGTCATATTCCCAAAATGGGAAACTAGAATCACCAGATTTGAAAGTGGGATAACTTCTTCATCCCAACTCCTATGAGATTTATTCAACTTCCTAGTGATTCTCCACCACTTTATGTATCCAAATCAAGCTTCTTACAAAGTGATTCATCCTGGTTTGATTGGAACGACGAAGAAGCTGTCATATTCCCAAAATGGGAAACTAGAATCACCATATTTGAAAGTGGGATAACTTCTTCATCCCAACTCCTATGAGATTTATTCACTTCCTGGTGATTCTCCACCACTTTATGTATCCAAATCAAGCTTCTTACAAAGTGATTCATCCTGGTTTGATTGGAACGACGAAGAAGCTGTCCTATTCCCAAAATGGGAAACTAGAATCACCAGATTTGAAAGTGGGATAACTTCTTCATCCCAACTCCTATGAGATTTATTCAACTTCCTGGTGATTCTCCACCACTTTATGTATCCAAATCAAGCTTCTTACAAAGTGATTCATCCTGGTTTGATTGGAACGACGAAGAAGCTGTCGTATTCCCAAAATGGGAAACTAGAATCACCATATTTGAAAGTGGATAACTTCTTCATCCCAACTCCTATGAGATTTATTCAACTTCCTGTTGATTCTCCACCACTTATGTATCCAAATCAAGCTTCTTAAAAAGTGATTCATCCTGGTTTGATTGGAAGACGAACAAGAAAATGTCATATTCCCAAATGGGAACTAGAATCACCATTTGAAAGTGGGATAACTTCTTCATCCCAACTCCTATGAGATTTATTCAACTTCCTAGTTATTCTCACCCACCACTTTATGTATCCAAATCAAGCTTCTTACAAGTGATTCATCTTGGTTTGATTGGAACGACGAAGAAGATTCCTATTCCCAAATGGGAAACTAGAATTACCATATTTGAAAGTGGGATAACTTCTTCATCCCAACTCCTATGAGATTTATTCAGCATCCTGGTGATTCTCCACCACTTTATGTATCCAAATCAAGCTTCTTACAAAGTGATTCATCCTGGTTTGATTGGAACGACGAAGAAGCTGTCCTATTCCCAAATGGGAAACTAGAATCACCATATTTGAAAGTGGGATAACTTCTTCATCCCAACTCCTATA